>NW_026252023.1:0-150668 GCF_025201335.1 Gilbertella persicaria
CGCCTGTAATAACCAGTAGTGCCTAGAAATGATCGAACTTCATCAACGTTCTTGGGTGTTGAAAATTGCAAAATCTTGTCCATGTTACGAGAGTGAGGATAGATTCCTTCCGCAGATATCTCATGTCCTAAGTACTCTACTTTCGATTTGAGGAAATGACTCTTTGTCAAATTCAATCGAAGATTATTCTCTTGACATTTCTCCAGGACCAACTTGCAATGTTCACGGTGTTCTTCAATGGTTTTTGAGAATATTATCACGTCGTCGATAAATACAAAAACGAAATGACCAATGTAGGGTGAAAGTAGTATTTGCATCATTTTTTGGAATGTACTGCTAGCAGATGTAAGACCAAAGGGCATTACGTTAAACTCATAGCATCCATGCAATGTTACAAAACCAGTATATTCCTTGCATTCTTCCTTCAGAGGAACTTGCCAAAAGCCACTTGCGCAATCGATGACTGAAAAATACTTGTTTCCTCCGAGGTGATCTAACAGATGATCGATAATTGGTAAAGCGTACCCAGATTTGATTGTCATCTTGTTTAGCTTTCTGTAATCAATTACCAATCGCAATTTACCATTGTTCTTTTTTACAAAGAAACACGGACTGCACCACAAGCCTTTGGACGGTCTAATCAAATTCAGATCTACCATCTTCTTAATCTCTTGCTTGAGTGTGTCTTCTTCGTTCCACGTTAAACGGAATGGTTTCGAACGGATAGGAGTGGGGTTTTCCTCATTCAAAGGGATTTCATGTTCGAGAAAGTTCACCAAACCAGGCCCACTCACTTCAACAAAAACGCTTTCATACTGGATCAAAATGTTCTTTATTTCAGGATCAGAGATGTGTTCAAAAGTTAACAATTGTTGGATTTCGACATCTTCATCAATGATGTCTTGTGCATAGCTCTTAACTTCAACCGTGCCATTTACATGATTGACATTCTCCATATCTAAGTTGCCAGAGACAGTAACAGCATAGACCTCAGCTACATCATTGTTTGTTCGTAAGAAGTCACGATCAGAGGTTCCTTGTAATTCAACAATACGACCATCACCAACTGGAATGCAAATAGTATTGTCATGCATCCTGATTGTTACTTTATACTGTTTGAACCAAGTTGTACCAATTATGCAGAAGTCAGAGGTTTTTGCACTGTTTTGTGGTTGTATCCAGAAATGTTCACTTCGGATGTGGCCAGCGACATTGATGGGTACATTTGCGCTTACTCTTGCAGGTACACGATGCTTCTTGTCGTCAAAAGAGACTAAAACCATTTCATCACTATGTGTGGGTTTGATATTCAACCTAGCAGCTAGACCTTCACTTATGACACTAACACCAGCCCCTGTATCAAAGATACATTCAACGAGTTGACCATTGATGAGCACTGGAGCGCGAAGAGGAGCACTTGTTCTGACATGATTTATATTAAAATCATACGGTAAAGTACTGGTTACAGTGCTTTCTATATCAGTGTCATCTTCATCAGAGGTGTCCCAATCAGAACTAAGGTCAGAATCAAAGTCACTGGAATTTGTGTCCCATTCTTTTTCTTTCTTTGATAGGTCTTGGCCCTTTTCGTTATCACTTCCATCTTCACCTAGGGTACTCCAGTTCATTGCACCTTTGGTATTATGGATTTCCATAGGAGTTGTAGCAGTTCCAGGTTCAGATATCAAATTCAAGGCGGATTTCTTCTTTTTGGTGGCTCTCATGCTACGTAATGCAGCTATAACATCACTTTGAGCTTCGCGATCGAGCATCATCCAATCAAGCACAGAAAGTCCAGCATTAGTTTCGCCCAAGGCTGCCAATATTTTTCTTGCAGTCTTTTGCAACTTGACATAACGAGCAGGCTTTCTCTTTCTTTGGATCTTTCCTTTACCTTTGGTTTGAATGGTCTGAGAAGCTTGAACTACTGGTGGTTGTACTTGAGGTACTGGCACAACGGTTTGTTGTCCCTGAAAACCTGGGTTTTGAACATTTTGTGTTGGTCCATTTGGATGAATTGTCTGAGGACCTTGGCTGTAATTAACATTTGCAGGAATCGGAATTGCTTGAGGTAATTTGTGGACAAAAGTAGTATTGGAAGATGAAGCTTGTGTAGGAACAGAATTTGCAATGATTTCGGCTTGGTTCTCTACACCTTCAGGACCAATTCTTCTTTTTTTCTGTGTGGCACTCAATACAGGCATTTGAGGAATGGAGTCAATGTAATGTACGTGGGCAGAGTCAGAGGGATTTATTTGGGAATGCACGTCAGAACCCTCAGTTTTTACTGACGTGCTCTGTCTTTTCCCGATTCTTGGACCTTGCCTTCTTGAGTATCCTTCTTGAATTTAGGGCAATCAGCTTTACGATGACCTTCTTCTTTGCAATAAAAGCACGCCCATGGTTTTTTGCCATTATTGTTATTAGTGAGCTTGTTGTAGTTGTTTGTGCCAGAGATTGCAGAGTTAGTAGCCTTGAGTAAGCTAACTTTCATTTCCCTAAATTCACGAATCAATTCACTCATAGGATCAGAGTAGGTAGATTGATTTGTCATTTGTTCATAATTATCAACTTGAGCATAAGGATTGTAGCTAACTTCACTGGCATTGCTTGACATCTTTTTGGGAATAGCGACGAGCCCCTTGTTCTGGTATTTCTTCAAGAATCTTTCAAACTTGATGGCCTTTTTGATAACTTCTTTTAGACTTGTTTCTTCTTCAATGCCATTTCTTTCGACTTCCAGAGCAATTTCAGGTTTGATCGCCTTAAGAAACGTTCTCTTAATCATAGCTTCATCCTTGACGCCGACCAATTGATAAAGTTCACGCATTCTGATTTCGATGTCTTCAACAGTTTCGTCCGGCTTTTGCTTCATGGAATTGATTTCTTCCCACCAAACTTCCATACGACCACTACAGTATTTGGCCATAAATGAGGTCTTGAATTCATTCCAAGTTAACTTTTCAGGATCAGGGTGAGTAACGTTGAACCAACAACTTGCTTGATCAACCAAATGGTCAACAGCAATGATAAGCATGTTTTCATCATCAAGACGTCCAAAATTCTTGATTCTTTCCATCTTCTTAATCCAAGTCATAGGATTAGTTCGACGGATATCACCTGAGAAATCAGTAGGATTGCTCATAAATTTCATCAAATAGGGTGATACATTTGTGTTGATATCATCTGCACGAGATTTGCCTTTCTCAGTAGTATTTGACATGATGTTGATTGATATGTAGTTTGTTAAAACGTGATGTATATGTTGTATAGAATTGAATAAGCTGTATAATGTTTTTCAGAATACCGAGCAATATGATTTCTTTTCCACTTTAGCCGCACCAAATTTTGTCACGGTATAATGTTGAGTATTCAGTCCTAGTTGAGGGTGTTCTTTATTGTGGTTTTGGTGTTATCAAATCAAACGCGGATCAACAAAAGGGGGCCTATTTACAGAATGTAAACGGTCATGATTTCATTAAAGGATTCTCACTTACAAATCCAGTACAACAAATGATAATAATAATAAAAAATATAGATGACAGATACAAGAATTAAAATATAACTAAAGTATAGACATGTTAACCAATGCTTCAAATTCTTCTCCAGATAACTACCAAGTGTGTTCTACCAAAGAGCAACCAGTTATATGAGACAGTTAAGCCAAATGTTCTCCAACTTCCAAACAATAGTTTCTTTTTAACTTCTTTCCTTCCTTTCAAGTACAGACAGACAGATTCGATCTTCAGACTAAGATATACCAGAATACTTCTTCTTACTTGAGGAAATGTCAAATAGATTTTTTGATAATGATAAGATTCTCTCTCTTTTTCTTTATTTTAAAAATATATCGATATTTATATGTTTTCAATATTTCTTTTTCGTATGATTTTGTCATTTAGAATATCACTCGATAAAAATTGAATTGATCAAAATGATTGATTTGAGAAGATTTGCGATTGTGAGGTGACCTTTTTCGCTTAAATGTAAATATTTGTGAAACTTCTTTGGTGTTCAGGTTGCCTTCCATTTTTAGAAATAGTATGGGTTGCTTCAAGCGATTTTGAGTGATTATATTTTGGCAGTAGAAATTGTTTTCAAACAACGATCCAATCAAAGTAGTTGCAACGTCATCCAAAAATATTTTTGAAATCAAACTTCGACACTCAATTGCCAACTTCACACAAATGTCTCCGCTGGTATAGTATAGTTTAAAGGTTTTTATTAAAAAAAGTGATTTAGGAGTGGCGTCCCTGTAGGGCAAATTACTCATCACAAAAGGTACATTAAAGAAAAAGAAAACAGATAAAATCAAGAATTATGGTGGTCAAAGGGAGGGGCGAGCAGAAAATAGGAGAGAGGAGCAGCAGGAAGTAACAGCGAAGCAGAACAGGCGGTGTTGATGAATCAGATAATTATGACAGATCAAAAGTGATTGCGGCATAATAAATATATAATTTTTGTATTTTTTTTTTTTGTTTTTTTTGTTTTTTTTGTTTTTTTTGTTTTTTTTTGTTTTTTTTTTGTTTTTTTGTTATGCGGTAGCCTACAGATAGTATATAACGCGTACAACAGCACAAAGAGAGAACTAGGCATACTGTACTGTAGCAGCATGATCATTAAGCAGCTGATTAGCCGAGGACACAACAGCAGTAGTGTCAGAAGGTGGCGGCGCCAACCAGTCCAACAAAGCAGAACCAGAGGTGACAAGAGAGTCCCCAACAAAGTCAGCATCAGGGTTACAGATCTGATCAATCTGCAACAGCAGAGACAAAATAGCAGGCCAACGAACAGACCAGTAGGCAGCAGCCCGTCGACGTGCATTGGTACCAGGCGGTGTATCGCGAGGCAGGCGATTTAACCAGTAGTCCAAGGGATTAGGACTATACCTAGTATCAGCAGCAGTAGCAGCAGTAGCAGCAGTAGCAGCAGTAGCACCAGGAGGAGGAGGACGAGGATCACCAGGAAACCGAAGTTTACCAACAGCGTCCAGACAGAGAAGAAGGTGAGCACGACTAGCGTGCGGAGCACCACAGCGACAAGCAACAGGACGAGCAGGCAACCAACCCATACGCCAACGAAGAATTCGACTTCTGTCAAAATTCGTCATTGGCAGATACATGATAGGGTCTAGCATGATCAAAGGTCGGCATGCAGAGAGAAGAACAGGAGCAGAGAGAGGAGGTACAGGAAAGAGGATTCTGTTGAGCATTTCCTGACGAAACCTTTTGATTAATTTAGGCAAATCACTCTTGCTCAAGGCACAATTATCATCATCAACATCACCACCAGCAGAAGCAACACCATCACCACCCACCGTAACAGCCACACCACCAGCACCGAGAGTTACCACACCAGAAGCACCAGAAGCACCAGAAGCACCAGAAGTACCAGAAGTACCAGACGCACCAGAAGCACCAGAAGCAACACCAACACCACCAGCAGACACACCAAAAGAAGAGTCCCAAATTGGATTCTGATCAGCCAATTTGGCCAACCTATGTCGAGATGACACCAAAGAGGGAAGCAGCAGGCGAACAAGAGAGTCATCAGGCACCTGATGGTGCAGACGCCAAAGCATCTTGAACACCAATATGTGCACCCTTTCTGTCATAGACGGCAGGCTACACATATGGCGAAACACCATAGTAGACGAGGTACGATGACCACCAAAAGCAAGACGAAGACATTGATCTTGGGCCTTATCCAGCAACTTGAGGTGCCGTTTTAGAAACCAAGAGATAGCCAGGCCATACTCGAATTTAGGGCGAATAAACGCAGCATAAAGACGAGCAGAGAGCAACCGAGAGAAACCAGCAGAGTGCAAGCCTAGTGACTGCAGACTACGCATACCAGCAAGAGCAGATTGTGTATTACGAGCCAACAGCAAGTCCAAGTCGAGAGATCCTGAGGCATTGAATGGTAAGCCAAGATACGCAAAAGAAGAAGCAGTAGGAATGGCCTGACCATACAAGGAAAGAGGAGAAGAGAGAGGGATATCATCCGTGTTGATAACCACGCATTTCTGCGGATTCCAACGATATCCAAGAGAAAAAGAATGAGCTTCAGCTCTTGCAAGCAAATGAGACATGGCTTCAGGTGAACCTATCACCACAACGTCATCAGCATACAAGAGTGAATTCAACCAAAGACCATTGTAGCGTCGAGGGGGAGAGTCCACCACACGAGCACTAAATGACTCACGCAGTAGAGCAGGCAGCGAGTTAATGTACACAGAGTACAAGAAAGGACTAAGGATTGAACCTTGTAGAACACCAGTACCAGGCCAGAAACCAGAAGAGCAAACACCAGACACCAAGACACAAACAGACACCTCATCAAACAAGTTTTGCAGTATACCTAGCATAGCATCAGAGACATGAGTCTCCAACGCACGCCAGATGATACCACGATCAACCGTATCATACGCCGACTTGATGTCAAGAAAGGCCAAGACAGGAGAAGAACCATAGTCAAGACGATGCTGTTGACAAAGATCGTGCAAGCATAATGCTTGATCAGGAGCACCGCGACCTTCACGAAAACCACCTTGTACAATGTCAAGAGCAGGAGCAGTTTCAACGAGCGTATCATACAAACATCTTTCCAAAAGCTTACGTAGAACAGAGGTAAGACTAATGGGCCGATAGTTTGCAGCATCTAACGCATCACCTTTCTTATAGATTGGCACCACCTGTGCCACACGCCAAGAAGAAGGGGTACAAGACCAGCGCCAACAGAGCTTGAACAACAACAGTAACACTGGAACAAGAGACGAACGAATCGGTATCAGCATCTCAGCACGCAGGTGATCAACACCAGGTGCCTTACGCCTAGCCAAACGCTTGGTCAAGAAGAAGTCCAGACTATCCTCATTGAAAGGACAATCGTCCAGCGAGTGAGGCCCAACAGGAGCAGGAGGGTTTGGTTGCCGATTGGCAGGAAGAGAGTCACCAGCAAAGGTACTTTTCAGGTGACGAGCCATCGCAGTAGCAGCAGCAGTGGAACCATCAGGGTGTGAAAAAGAAGCCGAAGTGGTTCGACTTCTGAGGATTTTCTTGATCGTGCCACTTGTTTCAGACAATGGCTGACTTGTCAATTTTCCACAGAATTGCTTCCATGTTAATCGACGACGTCGACGCATTGCTTTTTGAAAGGCCTCTTTAGACTTGAGGTATTCAGCCCATCGGATGCAGCGTTCAACCGGATCAGGTGCACGTAGCCAGCGGTTATGCATGGACTCACGCAGTTCAAAAGCCACTTGCAATTCATCAGTCCAAACCAGGTATTGCCAGGAGAGCGAGGCTTGCGCTGACCGACTGATTCGGAAAGAGAGGAATGTATTGCATTGGTAAGTGAATCACTGATAGCATCAAGGTCTGGACAAGAGTGGCAGTCAGTGCACTCATCAGTGTCTCTTTTAGTGGAGCAACCTTCTCAGCAAACAAAGTCGAATATGTACAGTCTGGCTCATCTAGTCTGGATAGATTCCAAAGAAGACGAGGATGACTAGTACGAGATGGAGGAGGACAAGGAGCGGAAAAAGAAAGCGAGACAGGATGATGATCAGAGTTGATACTGATATCATGTGGACGGTCAGAAATGGATCACGAAGATCAGCAGCACTTATAAACAAATCAATAATACTGCCTGATACATATGAAATATAAGAGACAGTATTATCATTGGCGGAGAGAGGGGAGCCATCGTCCGTATCAGCATCACTATCAGCATCAACAACAATGTCATTACTATCAATAGTAACAGCATCATCATCAACACCAACAACCCAGGAACACCAGGAACACCAGCAACACCAGCAACACCAGCAACACCAGCAACACCAGCAACACCAGCAACACCAGCAACACCAGCAACACCAGCAACACCAGCAACACCAGCAACACCAGAACACCAGCAACACCAGAACCACCAGAACCACCAGCAGAAAAGATTTGTTGTCGTCTTTGTTTTGTATGTGTAGGTACACCAAAAGCAAAGACAGAATTCCAGCAATGAAGGCCAGAATCGACCATCCATTCATAGAGCATAGTGCCACGAACTGTTGACTTTGTATCGCCAAGTAGTCGGGCATGACGAGCGTTGAATCACCGCAGTAAATTGTATTTGTTTGACCAGGCAAACGGTGTACAGGTAGATCACGCAAGATAGAGAGGGCATAAGAGTCGGAAAGAGAGGCAGAAGGAGGAAGGTATAGACAATGAATGAGAGTAGAAGCGACTTGACATGAAAGAACATAGGGAGAGGAGGATGGCAAATGAGTTACAGGGTAAGGAAAGTCAGGATTAACAAGGAGAGTAATACCCATTTGACCACGACGCATATTAGGAACTGGCAAGCCATAAGTATGATATTGCTGCCATGAAGTAGGGAGACGTAAAGGAGAGAGAAGCCATGTTTCGGTAATAAAAATCAAGGAAGAAGAAGGAAAGGACTGGGTAACTGTATTGATGGTGAAACGATCTAGACAGTTTGCATTCCAGATCGTAATGGTAATTTCGTTAGTACTCATTACTGAGCACTAACTGATTCACCACCATCAGTAGGAGTAGAAACATGGGGAGTTTGAGCTTGAGATTCAGCTTCGCTCATCTCAAGATCTTCTTTTTCCTTTTCACCAGCAACACCACCAGCACCAGCAACACCAGAACCACCAGCAACACCAGAGCCACCAGAACCACCAGCAACACCAGAACCACCAGGAGCACCAGAGAAAGAGACCACAGAGAAAGAACCAGTTTTTCTAAACTCGCGCAGCTGCTCGCCACTGAGCCAGTTACGTGCACAAAAGTCAGCAGCTACTGCATTACATGCAGGCGAGCGAATATACTTCAAAGCACGCAAAAGACGGCCTTGATGAACTTGTTGGGCTTTTTGACCAGCCTCAACAGCAGACAACGTAGCAACACGGGGGTCATTCAGGTGTTTTGCGTCAAGTGGGTCAAAGTCATCAATAGGCTTGACACCAGCTTTAGCAAAAACAGAGCAAAGTTCAGAAACGTAGTCGTTGTGTACCAAAAGTGCAACGACGCGAGCAGCAGGAAAGTGGACATCAAGTACACGCCAGTTATTAACTTTGAGAATAGCTAATTTGGCGCGTAGGTTTCTAAGGCTATCCTTATGACGACTAGGCAAGTACACATACTGATACCCTTGAGTATAATTCTCAGGCAGAGCAGTGAATTGTCTAGAGGCAGCAGCCACTTGACGGGGGAGAGGGGCTTTTGTACGTTTTGCCTTGGCTTTTTTAGCCACCGTAGCAAAAGAGGGGGCAGACTTTGCTTTTTCAGGCTGAGAAAGAGCAAGCACAGGAGGGAGAGAAGCATATTTGGAAGCACTGGTTCCATTTTTCAAAGCAGGGAAGGTAAGTTCGTCATCTAGAAGAGTGGACGAACTAACTTCAGCAATATCATCAGCCCATTCCATAGCACCGTCATCACCAGTACCAGAAGAGACACCACCAGAAGAAACACCACCAACAGAGACACCACCAGAAGAAACACCACCAGAAGAAACACCACCAACAGAGACACCACCAGAGCGAAGAGAGACCAACTCCTGTTGAAGCTGAGCTACCAAGTCTTGTGAGGTGTGCAAGGCCTCTTTGGTAGCTGTCAACTCACTTTGTAAGCGAGCATTCTCAGCAGCTAGTCGCTCCACTTCTTCAAGACGACCGTCATGAACACTGAGCTTTTCCTCACACAACCGAAGTTGCGATTGGAAATTCAATGCCCAATCAGGCAGACTCATTCCAGCAGGAGGAAGCAAAGGCAAAGTAGCAACAGTAGATGGAATGGCTGGAGCAAATTCCTCTACTGAAGGAGCAGAACCGAGGGCTTGGAACCAGTAGCGACCAATTCAGAGGCAGAAGCAACAGGCAATCGGGAAGGAGCCGGAGATCTCTTCCGAGATCTAGTAGATCTGATTCCAGAAGCTTGGGATCCACTTGGTAAGGTACAAAAGTAGCAGTAGTTACTACTTTGGGAACAATAGCACTTTTTTTAGACATTGTACCTAATGAGGAAGTAGGGGAAGGCACAAAAGGTCGTTTAGTAAAAGATGTAACCGAATGGACCGATTCAGAAGGTAGTAAATTAGATGCAGTGGAACTTGTAACGGTAACCGTAGGACTTGAACTTAAATCTGCAATTAATGCAGTGTAACCAGAGGCGGGAGATTGTTCTTTGGAGTCAGACAAGACGGGAAAACGGGAAGAAGGTAAAATGGATGGTTTGCTACTAATTTTGGAGGAAAAGAACGTGCAAACGAGGGAAAAAGTTTCTGCGCAAAAAGTATAAAAGAAACGTCGAAATAACGCGCGTTTGATCGACAAATGTCTCTCTTCGGTAGTATAGTGGTGAGTATCCCCGCCTGTCACGCGGGAGACCGGGGTTCAATTCCCCGCCGGAGAGTTTCTTTTTTCATCATCCTTTGCTTTTTTTTCCCTATAAGCAGAGATATTGTTTTGTAATTTGAGGGCAAAGGGTAAGTAAGGATGTTAAAACCTACTAAGTAGTGGCTGAAAAATGCTTATTATGATGACTATAAGAATTTGTATTTATAACTATCAGTATATCCGTTTTGATAAATATGGTTTCATTTCTTATTCTATTAAACAAATGCAGTTATGTTATTGTTTGATTAAAGGGTTGTGCTAATGCTTAAAGCAATCTTCACATGATATCCTTTATTTCCTTTTTTTGACTTGAACATTTTTTTTTTATATACCAAATGAAATGATAAGGTAAACTATTCAAATGATTAGGCATTGAGACTTTTGTCTTAGCTTTTAGGTTGTGAATAGCAAAATTTTTGATAAAGTTAAAATACATATGTTTAATCGTAGCTTAATGCATCCTATTTAAAGACTTTTTACTTAAACAATCACAGATTATGATTAGAGCCAAGCCTATAGAAAGAAATGTTAAAGTTACCGACAAGCTGTTGTTAAGATCAAACATCTCTTTAACTTTCTATTTCAATTTGTGCGTATGGATAAAAAGAGAAAAAAATAGGTTCCATAAATAGGTACCCTTCTGCTACTTAAAACCTCTGTGATTTGTCAGTTTGAAAGCTTTTCATTAAAAAACATATACATTTTGAGGAGTGGTACGCATGCAAACAAAATAAAGATACATTTCTCTTTGTAGGCAAAACATAAATATATTAAGGCGTATCCTCAAGAAAAGAATGCAAAATAAAACAGGACTATAAATATCACAGTGTAGTCCTTGATAGATTTCAATGTCTTCTTTTTTTTTTTGATTTATATCAAAGAATGGTCTCATTAACTACTCTTTACTCTCTTGCAGCAGCTTGTCTGATTCCATTTGTTATGGCACAAGACAAGCCTACTATCCCCTCAACTATAATTGCTATCAATGTTGGAGAAAAAGACACTAGCCAACTCTTTAGACTGGAATGTAACCCTACTGGTGGAGACCACCCTATACCCGAAGCTGCTTGTACCTTTTTAGACTCCATTGAGGGTAACTTCGATCAAGCCAAGAGCTCTGGTGGTGTTTGTACCTTTGAGTACGACCCAGTTACTGTAACTCTCTTCGGTCTCTACGAAGGAAAAGCCGTTTACTTTGACAACGCTTATCCTAATGATTGTGAGGCTCGCAATGTCCTTGGTGATTTATATCCCATTGTTGAAGAGGGGGAGCAACAACAACAGCAATAGTAATAGTAATAGTAATAAATATTTATCTACATAATAGTCTCCCTTTTTTTTGCATATCGAAAGATACTATGTTCATGTCAAATTCATTTCAAGGTTTTAATTACTTGAAGAAGAACTTTAACTGTACATATAATCGATTGATACCTTCTGACGATCAAATTTAAAACGAGTATTTCTAAAGAATGTAGTTTTCCATATACAAAAGAAACTTGTAAAGGTTTAATGCAAAAAAGCAAAAACTACTCTTCTTTCCTTTTTAGCTATGCAATGTATTTTTTTTTTTTTTGGGATTGGCTAAAATGATCAAAGAGCTTATTGTTATAGAGTCAGAAATGTTTGGTAATTTTGGATGATTCTTTTGAATAAATAAATAAATAGAGTTATATACTTTCTACCCTTAAGTAAGCTCTTGAAGCATGACAGGTTATCACTATAAACCCTGTAGAATAAAACTTTAGGCTACTTATCAAAACAAAAAAATAATAAAAAAAAAAAAACGAATATATGGTATGGCCATCTTTTGCTTCAATCACAGCTTTCCAATGCCTCGACCTAGCATCTATGTGATGCCTTTTGCTGATTTATTTCTCTTTTTTCTCACTTCTATTCTCTGCTCTTTCTCATTGCCTGATGTAAGCATCAACATAACTATCTTATATGTTGTTTACTTGTTATTTTCTTTGCTTATTTTTCTTCAAATAAAGTGTATATGCGACGTTAATTAAGTACTTTTATTCATTATGTCAATAATTTATGCAAGATATCAATGATCTTTACACTCTTGAATACTAATACCACAAAAACCATATTTCTACCTAATTCAGCTTTTTTCTTTTACCATCTCTTTACTTCTCTCCTATTCTTTCTGCATTGATAAAAAAAAGAGAAAGTATCTACATTCTTCATTCTTAGAAATAAATAAAACTAGTTCTATCATAAAATAGCAGGCTATATAAAGAAAAAAAAAGCTTCGAACAGACAACCATTCAATTCACTTTTTGTTTATGTTCAATTTTGATTTCTCGATCCAACAAGGGGAATGTCCTTTTCTTTTTCGGAAACTATTTTATCAAGGAATGAAAACAAAAAAAAAAAAACTTTGTTTATATAAGCAAATGTCATATTCTTTTCTTTTCCTCTCTTTACTATCATGTTGCTTTCTATTGCATGTTTAATTGTCTTGCCTACTGCTGTGTTTGGATTTGAATACCGACAACCAGATAAAATCAAGGCATCTTCGCTAGGTCCTGAGAATGGATTTAGTGCTCAACAATCGAGCGAATCAAACTATTGTTTAGCATTTGAAGACCAGTTTAATACATTTGATCTTAAAACGTGGCAAGTAAAGTATAGATAAAAACATATAGCAGTAACAGAAAAAAAAAATAACTCATCTGAATATGTATATTAGCATGAAATCACACTTAGTGGTGGTGGCAATTGGGAGTTTCAGCATTATACCAATAATAGATCCAACAGTTTTGTTGAAGACGGTATTTTGTATTTGAAGCCTACTTTAACTTCTGGTACTATTGGTGAAGATGCTGTAAAGAATGGAGGAAGAATTAGTTTATATTCAGGCCAACCAGCAGCAGATTGTACAGGTACATATGCAAACAAATATGTATTTCATCAATTAAACTTTAAATCTAGATAACTCAAATTATGGTACATTAAATATAGAGTCAAGGCGGTATTCTTAAATATATATATATAGGATGTGATAGATCTTCAGGGGCTGCTGCCAACGGCAATTATCTCAATCCTATTCAATCCGCTAGAATTAGAACAATCAATTCAGTTACACTTCGCTATGGTAAAGTTGAAGTGAGAGCTCGTTTACCTAAAGGCGATTGGTTATGGTATGTATTTTTTTTCTTTATGAGAGACTAATCAAGATTCTTAGGCCTGCTATTTGGATGTTACCCAAATATGATTCTTATGGTGCATGGCCAGCAAGTGGTAAAGTAATTCAAACAAGGAGATGTACTAATTTTTCTTTCTTTCTTTCTCTTTATAGGTGAGATTGACATTGTAAGTAACTCTAATCAAGTTGTTCTTAAGAAAATAACGACTGTTTATAGATGGAATCTCGAGGAAATGAAGATTATCCTTTTGGAAATACATCGATTGTGTCTTCAACACTTCACTGGGGACCTAATTTCTATTTGAACAAATATCTCTTGACAACAGATCAGCTCAAGTCATCCTTACCTCATACTTGGGCTGATGGTTTCCATACCTATGGTCTAGAATGGTCAGAAGAAGGTATTCGTACTTATGTGGATGGCAATACGCTTCTTCAAGTTGACTTTGATAAAACTGCTTGGGAGCGAGGCCAGTTTTCTTCGCCTACCATGAATCCATGGAAATCAGGTGATATTTCTGCGCCTTTTGATCAAGAGTTTTATTTGATCTTAAATTTAGCTGTGGGAGGTGTAAATGGATACTGGCCAGACGACGCAAGTAAGCCATGGAAGAACGATGATTCACATGCCGTCAACCAATTCTACGATGCCAAGAATAACTGGCTACCAACATGGGGCAAAGGCAACAGACGAGCATTAGCTATTGACTGGGTCAAGATGTGGTCTAAAGACTGCTCAAACAAAAAGAAATAAACATTGTGTTTTTATTTATCCGTGACTTAAGGGCAATACGACCATTTCCAGTAATTCATTGATCCATCTTTCTCGAATACCAGCCCACTCTTGATCCATCACTAACGTATGTCTTTCTAAATTGATGATAGCACCTGCTAAATGTCTTTCTGATCTTGAACTGGCTACTAATGTTAACCATGTTTCCCGTTCTTGAATCCAAGATTCAGTCACTGCAGTCCACAAAAGTGCCATTTCGAGCTGGACTAATTGATAAGCAGTCTGCTCAATACTACTCGGTTCTCGAGAAATCCATTCTTGTCTTTTAGCCATCCATTTAGGTGATTTATGTCTGTTTGAGATATGTGATTCATATAAGCGTAACTTATCATTCAGCGATTTAATGGTACTCAAGACAGATGTCTCATAAGAGGGCGGCGCTTCATGTTGCTGCTGCTGCTGTTGCTGTGATGAAGATGGTATAGAAAAAGCAGGAGGAGGACTGCTTGAATGGCTGCTGTTATCATCATCATCGTCGTTGTCGTCTGAACCCAAATTCTCTGCTGTATTGTCTTCATGATGATTATGCAAAGGTATTGCTCCTATATGGCTGCTTTCTTCTAAGCTTTCCGAGGTATTATGTGTCCTTTCACTACTTGATTCATCAAGCGTGTCACTATGTCGAACAGAAAGTATTCTGTCTAGTTTCTCGGACAACTGATCTAGCTTGATCTGGATCTCGACTACGGTTGACTGTATAGCAGAATGACTCGTATCTTGAGGAACATGTATTTGCCAAAGAGTAGAATGATTCAGGTCTGTATCTGATATCAGTACTCTTTTTGGCAAGACTTCTCTATGATTAAAAGAGTCTAGTTTAAAAGGAACAAGTTTTGAATTTGTTAGAAACGCGGTGGCATTTGGTAATATAGACTGAGCATCACTGAGCAACACTACTCTTTCTCCATCAATCATTCTAATAGGTATTTGATAAATAGTGTCATTATGTTCTACTAGTTTGTATTGATCCATTATAAATAAAGAAGAAAAAAAAAAGAAAAAAAAAGAGAGTGGGAAATACTTTTTATTATTATTTGAAAAACCAATAGTAAAAGAAAAACACAATAAACACAATAAACAGAGTCAAACAACACCACATTGTGCCTGACTCTTTAGAAGCCATTATCTTAAAGTTATTCATTGTTTTGCCCAGTATTGAACCAGTATTTGAGAATTGATCATTCTGTCATATTAACAAAATAGTTTGATAAAATAAAACTTACCATTTGATCAATTAATGAATTACCAGACCTAATCTCTTCTCCAATTTTACCCGTAATCTAAACCATGTTAGTTTACTTTTTTTTTCTCTTATTATACTTTACGTTTTTCAATATATTGACTTTGGCTGATAGTCCAGAAATCTCGTCATCGTTTTGGCTTTCCAAATAGTCCAAGTCTTTGTCGTTCATGTTGATTTTAACTGACTTCTGTGATCCGTTTATTTCATCTTGGTATGATGATGAAGGTATACGTCCATCTTGTGCTCCAGCGAAAAGGGAGCTTCTATTATGTAAGTTTTGATAGCTTCTGTTGGTCTGGTTAAAATGTGATGTTGTAAGTATGTTTTCGTATGCACCTTACACTGCTTCTATTTCCAAATTGTCTAGACATTAAAAAAATTATAAAGAGAAAAAGAAAGAAACAAAATTGGCGTCAATTAGAAACTATTTAGGAAGAATAAAAAATACATGTATAACGAAGCATTGAGATCTTCTTTCTCTATGCGGTTATCCTATTGAACATAGTAAAATACTGCCTTATATATATATACTTTGCTCACAATGGGCCAATCAATTCCTTGCAGCACAAGTACCGATAATGCAGCGTGACTCATCCTTGTCTTTTTCATGCTAGTTTCACTTTTCTTACTACGCCGTTCTTTTCATCGTCCTTTGATAAACACTTGTTGTAAATTCTCAAGCATGTCAAAATATACTTCGCGTAAGGAACACATGTAGCTCTAATAACGCGTATTGACATCCTTTTTTTTTCTCAAGTGATTATAGAACAAGTGAACCCGACTGAACCTGACATGGCCAATGTCAAATATGATATTCAACCTTCAAACAAAACATTTAATGATTTTATTTTATCTTATCCTAGTGGTAAAGTACACTTGAACATAGATGTGAATGATTAAGTATAAGCTCTTAGGTGCCTATACAGGTATGCGTACAGTCAATAGAGATGCTATTGTAGAGCTCAAGACACATATGCAACGCATGACAAATTCTATATCGCATATCCAATTCAAGGGAGATACAGTTCAGGCAACAGAGAAAGCAGAAAGGGAACTAGCACCCTTTAAAGATTCTGTCGAATTTGAACACAAATTAATGCCTCTTTTGAAAAATGGATTGGAAGCTTATTACGAGCATATAGATGAAACTACACATACAGAACACCCTTATGAAGCCAAAGTATCTATTGTACTGACTTATTCTTTTAAGGTAAATTTTAGCTATCATAAAGGGGGAGAGGAATATTCACTGATTCTATATTAGAAACAACAACCTTGCTTTGCTGCTCATTTTGCACATTTAAAATCATTCCCCTCTCATACTCGCGTCAAAGTAGAGATTGAAAGGAAAGCCAGGAAATCACCTGAAGTTAAGGATTCGCAATGGGTGCGTGAACGACAGGACCTGGAGAAAAATAAACCAAGAGATGTAAATGAAGTGATTTTGATGGATGATGCAGATCAACTCTATGAAGGCATGGCTTCAAACTTTTTGGCAGTAAAAGACGGGACTGTGTATTGTGCTTCTTTAGATCATATTTTGCTAGGATCTATTTTAAAAATAGTGATTGAACTATGTAAGAAACACAATATACCCTTTCAATGGGAATTCCCAACATTGCAAGATGCTAAACAAGGGAAATGGGAAGGGTGCTTTGTTACTAGTACTTCGAGATTATTGTTACCAATAGAAACAATTTATGTAAATCATGAAAGGTAGTTATATATATATATATATATACACATATCAAAAGAAAAAAGGACTAATATGGCTATCTATGATAGTATTGAATTTCCAAAGACATCTCCTATCATTGAGTTCTTAAGGGAACATGTAGCAAAAGAGATTTCTAATACAGCATGCAAAGTATTATAATAATAAAATAATGGTATCAACAACAGTATGTTATAAATCATGGAATAGTTTATATATATATAAAAAACAGTAGATAAATAATTAAAAAAGAGGTCTTTTGTTAGTATGATAAATTTGCTGTTCTGACGGATCATACGAAGATAAGCCCATCATGGAATCCCAAACATTGCTTGAAATATAACTACAAGCAGCAACCTTATCTCCTCCACAAAGGACACTGTCTTGAGTAGTGTCATGTGTTTGTTTACGGCGAGATGTAGTATTGTAATCGCTATAATGGATAGATGATTGTTCGGTAGGTTGTTGTTGACTAGCTATGCTGGTATCATCATTGCTACTTTGACTTTTATTCTCATCTACTTGGTGAATAAAAGTACACCGAATTCCATAAGAGCAAGTACCATTTTCATGATAAGCACGGCAAATCTTTGTCTTGTATTGATTTGAGCGTAATATTGGACGTAATTCTTCTGTACCATGGGCATAACGACATCTTTTTCCATATCTAACAATTTCTTTATTTGCATGAATTTATATATATATATATTTTATTTACCTGCAGAAACCCTTTTCATCCCAATTTCTACAATGTTCAGTTTTATACAAGACGATGTCTTTATAAGTGATTTCAGAAGGCATATGAAAAGAAGAAAGAAAGAAGAAGAAGAGAAAAAGATACAACTTTGTTTAAATAAATAAGTAATTGATTTATCAATCATATCATGATGATTAGCTGTATACAGAATGTTTCGTTCTATTTTATTATTGCTATAGTACTTGATCGCAGGATTCGTCCCCTCTTATACATATATACCAGTCTCCAATAAAGCATTTTTTGTCTGTTTGAATGCGACAAGGGCAATCCAAAGGTTTCTCGACACATACATTTGTTTCTTCACAAATGTAATGCTCACAAGGTATATCTATAATCATCAACACTTGAACTAATAGACAAATTATGGCTTACTAGAACGGCGTGACTGACTATGTACAATAGGTGTACCGAAAGGCACAGTGGTAGCCTGTCCTTGTTGTGAGTCTTTATCATTATCTCCAAATAACATAGATTTCAAGTTAAAAGCTTGAGCTACTTCAAAAAAATAAAAAAAGCAAGAAACAATACACACTAGCACTACAATACGCGTCATTTTTCTAAACAATAGTAAGTTGAGATCTAGAATAGATGAGAGGATAGTGTACAAGTGAAAAGACAAAAAAAAAAAAAAAACTCAACAAGCCAATCCATTTATTTTCTGCATATGAAATTATTTTCTACTATTCTTCTTCTTTTTCTTCTTGTTCTTTGAATTACGGCGGGTTTTGCTGTTGTTCTTAATTTGATCGACAGGTGTCATGGATATCTCTTTCTTAGCTTCAGAATCACTGTTGTTTGCACTGCTATTGGCTGTAGAAGTATGAGGACTATTGTTACTACTAGCTAATTCATGCTCCAATTCTTGCTTGGTATCTGTGCTAATTCCTTGAGCTTCTTCTTGCTCTTGAATCTCTTCGGTTTCAACTTGTTCTTGAATAGATTCTTCAACAGCCTCTTTTGCTTGTTGCTGAATCTGTTGAGCTTCTCGAACGATTTCTTCTTCTTTTTGTGCCTTCTTTTTCTGATCATTTTCTCCAATAAAAGACTCTGGTTCTTCAACAACTTCTAAAGGTTTAGGAGTAGCAGTTTCACTCGCAGTTTGGCTAGTATCATGGTGGTCGTCTAGTTGCTTTTGCCACATCTCATAATAAGCACCTTGGTTTTCTCCTGCTAAAGCACCCTGAATCAATTGATCATGACTTCCAGACTCAACAACCTGACCGTCTTTAATGACCAAGATCAAATCAGCACTAACAATGGTAGAAAGTCTATGAGCAATGATAAGCGTAGTGCGATCTTTAGTCATGGCAGATAAAGCGCCTTGAATATGTCGTTCTGTCGTGGTATCAAGAGCACTTGTGGCTTCATCAAGCAAGATAATAGCTGGGTCCTTCAAGAGCGTTCTAGCAATAGCCACACGTTGCTTCTCGCCTCCACTTAGACGAAGACCGCGTTCTCCTACTTTAGTATCATAACCATCAGGAAAACTAAGAATCTTGTCATGGATCTGAGCAGCCTTAGCAGCACGATAGACATCTTCGTCTGAGGCATTGACATCACCGTATCGAATATTGTACATGACGGTATCGTTAAACAAGACAGTATCTTGAGGAACAACACCAATGTTCTTACGCAAAGAGGCTTGTTTGACACCAGCAATATCTTGACTATCAATATAGATATGACCTGCATTGGGATCATAGAATCTAAACAAGAGACGCAAGATGGTAGATTTGCCACCACCTGAAGGACCAACTAAGGCAACAGTAGCTCCTCTGGGGATAGAAAACGAAATATTGTTCAAAGCTGTCTGACGGTGATCATAAGAAAATGAGACTTTGTCGAATTTGACATGACCCTCCGTCACTTGTAATTCAGTTGCATCTTCAGCGTCCTTGACCGTCTGTTCAACTTCAAATAAGTCAAACATCTTTTCCATGTCCACAAAGTTTTGTTGGATCATACGATAATAAGTACCAAAGAAATGTAAAGGAATATAGAGCTGCATCATGTACACATTGAAGGAAACAAAATCACCCGGTGTTAATTTGCCTTTGGAGACCTGGAAGGCAAATAACAAAGAGCCTGCTAATAAGCCGCCTGTGATCACAGCATTTTGTGCCAAGTTGAGCACATTGAGTGAGACTGAGTTGATGTAATCAGCTTTTTGGTAGTCTACAATCGCATGATTGTAGCGGTTGACTTCGAACTGTTCAGCATTGTAGTACTTGACTGTCTCGAAATTCAACAGAGAATCAACGGCTTTTGAACGAGCATAGTTGTCGAGTTCGTTCATCTTGCGTCTAAATCCAGTTCTCCATTCCGTCAATGTGATTGTCACATAGAGATACAAGGCCATAGTCACAAAAACAATCAAACCAAAAGGCAATGAAAACTTGACAGAGAACACAACGACGGCGACCAGAATATTAGCAAGGGCAGGGAAGATCTGGAACACAATCTGTGACAACAATTGGACAACACTATTGGTACCTCGGTCGACTGTACGAAGCACTTCGCCTGTCTTACGGTTGATGTGGTAATGTAGAGATAAATTATGCAAGTGGGCGAATAGCTTGACAGAAATTTCACGCGTTGTGTATTGGCCCACTGGGATCCAGAGATAGTTTTGTAATGCTTGAATGAGACCAGAACTGCCTTGCAAGAACTTAAATCCAACATAGGCCAAGACGGCAGCCCAAGCAAACGATTTAGGATCATTGTTCAATCTGTCAACAACATAACCGATTTGCAAAGGTGTCAAGACATTGATAGCAAGACCCAAACACATCAGTAAGAAGCAGAGAATGACCAGTTGTTGTAACTTAAAGTTATGATGAGGCCAAATGTAAGGGAACACTTTGATAAACTTGGACCAAAAGTCATGGAAACTGCTTTTTTCTTTTGCTGTGGTAACCACAACCTCTGAGACAGTTGCTCCATAAGTAGGATGAGAGTCCAATAAAGGAGACGTTTCATCATGACGAATAGAGTTGTTGCTGTAGATCATGTGAATAAATGACAGGCATAAAATGATGGCTACTATTATATAGCGAACAAGGAAAGCTGCCAACAGCAATTTATCGTAGATAGTAAGCACAACGCCTTCTAGACAATCCAAAAAAAAAGAAAAGTTAACGGACCAAGTCTTTTTTTATGCATGTATATATTACCTGGCTTTATTTCCATATACCATAGCCAGCCTACAGATGTTTCAGCAAGAAAAGCCAAAGCAAAGAAAGTGTATTGCAGCCAATACCATCTTGAAAATTTATGAGATTCATCCATAAGACAAACCAAACTGACTACCCAAGCCAGCCAAGATAAAACAATGTAATAAGCAAGCATCATCGAGGGTTGTCCATTTTCCTCTAATAATACACGGGCCACTAGCACTGCAACATCCAACAAGAAGAAAAATGGGACAAAGGAAGCCAATACAATAATGGATTTTGAAAATGCCGAAAGCCTTCTATTAGGTGTGGCGGAAATATCTTGCCAGTTTACATCTTTGGTTTTTCGGTTACGAATGAACCCTACTAGTGTGACAAACAAAAACAAGAGTGTAGGAGCTATGAATAAAGGTGTCGAGAACATAAATGCCTCGCCAGAGTCAATCGGGTAAGTTCCCTCTCTCGATAATAGTACTTGTTTCAGCATAATACAAATGCGTGTTCTTCTCCTAAAGTATCAAGAAAAGCTTTATTATGCCACTGAGTAAAATTATTTTCGAGAAAAAAAAAGAAACTAGAAACAGTGGCTACTTTTTTGCATTTGTTAGCAGTCAAGAAAACTACTCACCCCCCATTAATGAGCCCCCACATGCTACATTTGGATAAGATGAAACGGGTAACACTCCGTTCCAAGGTATACTTTATTTTATGACTGAAAAGAGATTGAACCAAATTTGCATGAAAAAAGTCAGTGTTTATATGTATATGCATAAATTTCACAGTACATACACATCGGATGCAAGTCTAAAGCCACGATTCTTTCTATTCCTACACACAAGAAAAGCATTCTGCGCGTAGTCAACTGAGAATGAATCTTCACAGTTAAAAAACCCCCAGACATTGAAATATCTAATTGAATTTATACTCTTTTTCTTAGATTACATTATGGGTGCACAAACGTCAAAAGTTGCCAGAAAATTACCAACTAAAGCGCGTCCGGAAACATTCCAAAACATTCCAAAAGAGTCTCCTTCTACATTAGGTTCTACAATTAACGCTGCTTCAGGTAAAATACGCACCACGATCTCGGGAATAAGGTCTTATACGTATCTATAGAAATTAAAGACGAGTTTATTGAACAAGACAGCCGCGATCCACAGCTACTTGAGAATTTGAGAAACTTGGGTCCTGTCAAAGTCCCACCTACGGTGACAAAAATGAGAGCTGTAAGTTTTATTTTTTTTAAACAGTATGTACTGATACATTCATGTATAGTCAGATACAATGTTAGGTATCATGAGACAAAGACAAGAAGCAGAAGAAAGAGAAGTCCAAGGCTTACGAGCCACAGAAGAAGCCATTTCAATTGATTCATTATTTGCGCTTTTGGAACAACGCAAAAGATTAGCACCAGGTGATATCGACAAGCCTGAGATAAGACAGACCATCATGGAAAAATACAAAGTGGATGCCAACACTCTAACAACTATACTCAAGTATTACAACACAATGGCTATTATGCCGCCTGCTCTCGATGATAAAGAAGAGAGACGTATGGGAATATGGGTCAAAGACAAAGTTGAGTGGGAATCCAATGTCAAAAAGATGGAGGAGCGCAATGCTGTTATTAAGAAGGCAAAAGAAGAAGCTCTCAAGGACAATAAGCGCGCATCCAACGGTAACAAGCAAGATTCCAAAGAGGATCAAGCCTTGAAAGACTTGTTTGATGAAAGCTATTAAATATGTACAAAATTTAATAAAAACAATCTTAATTTCTGCAACAGTACATGCTATCTATTTTCCTTGCATAATTAAATGGGCCATATTCACATCTACAGCTATCAATATTATAATTTTAGATCAATATAAACTTTGCCATCACAGAAATATATGTTTTGGTGTAATTATAATATTTAGTTATACATTCTTGCAGCAAATAATACGAATCTTACAATAGCTCTTTGTCATTTTGATGGCCCTAATTATTGAATAATAATTCAAAGTTCCTATTTTGTCTTCAAGAGTTTCTTAATTTGTTAAAAATCTTCAAAAGAGTCCAAATCTATTTTCGATCATGGTAATACAACTCATGACATTCACCGCAGCAAAGAGTGGGAAATATTTGGTGGTGGCAAGAAAAAAAATCCTGAACCGGCTATATTACATAATAAATAATGCAATGCCAATGCAATAGCATAGGTCCGACAAAGTTTTAAATATAAAAAGGCAATTTTTTCCTCCTTTCTCTTATCAATATGCCTCATAACATTTGTTGTACAAAGCGCGGTAGCGATTCTTTTTTCTCTGCTACAGCCACCAATCACTATGCTCCAAGCAAGGTTATTGAACCTGTCCACCTTGGTAAAAACACGCGCTAAAACCAATGGAGTCGATATTGACTGTTGTTTCTAGATATTGATGTCAAATTTCAGGATCTCTCTACCAAATCTTTTGAAGGAAAAGTCACAATCACTTTTAAGCATACGGGTCAAGGACTGGTTGCTGATAACAAGGAATTGTCGAAAATTGCATTGAATGCCGAAGATTTTGAAAATGTCAAAGTGAGTGGTGAAGGCTTATCCAACTTTTACTATGATGGCCATCTTATCCATTTGTACTGGAAAGAACCCCTTACAAAGCAGAGTGAGCGCAAGGTGACTGTTGAATACACGATTGAAAAGCCTGTTGCAGGTCTTTATTTCAACAAGGATGATGAAATACCAGATCCTACTTCTGCTTGGGCTATTACAGATCATGAAACCGAAAAGTAAGTGTGCTTGATTAGCAGAACAAAAAGAAAATAACATTTGTTTGTATAGAGCTCGTCATTGGTTGCCTACTGTTGATTTCCCAACTGTTCGTACTACCTTGACATGGTCAATTACAGCTCCTCAACAATACACTTCCTTGGCCAATGGTAGTTTGAAAAGTTCAGAAACGACAGGTGAATTTACGACTACTAAGTGGGAATTGGATCATCCTTGGTAAGAATCAATTGAGTGCAGTTTGGAATGATTAACACAACCGAAAAAGTCCTTCCTACCTTATTTGCTTTGCAGTAGGTGATTTTATTGAAGTGGACGATGGTGAAGTAGATGGAAAACCAATCAAGGCAAGTAAAAAAAAGTACAATAGCCCATGGTGCTTAAACAATACATCAGTATTATACTGCAAAGGGATATGAAAAGCAAGATCTTAAGAGATCGTTTGACGAAACACCCAATATGATTAAATGGCTTCAAAAGAAGGTTGGCGTTCCATGTAAGTGTGACCTTGTCAAATTAGAACACGCATGTTAAAATGATTTACTAGTCCCTTGGAGCAAATATTATCAAATTGTTTTACCAGCCATTCGTGGAGCTATGGAGAATATCTCTTTAGTCACTTGGGTTGAGCATTTACTTCTTGATGAAACGCATGCTCTTGAACGAAAGCGCTTAGTTGATACTGTTAACATTCATGAAATGGGTATAATATGAGGATCCAAAGCAAATTTGTACTCAATTTAACTAGGTCATACATATTTTGGTGATTTATTGGTTATCCGCCATTTTGAACATGCCTGGTTGAAAGAAGGTTGGGCAAACTATATTGAATCATGTAAGTGTCAGCTACATTGTCTTTAAGTCGAGTTATTGACTATGAATTGGGTTCAGGTTGGTTACAAGATAACAGATCAGAAGATGAATTCCGGTATGAAATGTTTGATAATGCCACACAATATATTCAAGAATGTGGTTCTTATATGGTATAATAGTATCGTCTGTCTTTCCATGAAAGCTTACGAGTTTTTTTAGCGTCCCATTGTTACTCGTAAATACGATGCTTCATGGGATATGTTTGATATGCACACTTATCCTGGTGGTGCATGGCGTATTCATATGCTTCGTAGACGCTTAGGTGAAGAAGTCTTTTGGAGTGCTGTCAAGACCTATATCGAACGTTTCTACAACAAGACTGTACAGACTTCTGATTTCCAAAACGTTTTAGAAGAAGCTTCAGGTCTCAACTTGACTCGTTTCTTTGATGAATGGCTCTATTCTAAGGGCTATCCTAAGCTTAATGGTAAATACGAGTACGATGCAAATGCTAATCGTGTCAAGATCACGATGACTCAAACACAAGTCAATGCTGCTGAGCAAATTCCTCTTTTTGCCTTTGATTTGGATGTTGTGATCACCACAAATGATAATAAGAAGATCTCTACTGTACTCACATTTGATCAAGAAGAATCAGTAACTGGTTTCCTTTCTTTGCCTGAAGGCCAAAAGCCTAGTCAGATCTCTATTGATCCTGAGGGCAAAGTCTTGTTTGTGATCGAAATGCCTTCCATTGACAGAGATGTCTTGATTGGAACTGCCAAGGACAGTGATAACTTGATGGATCGCATTATGGCTTATGGTGAATTAGTCAAGAGTGGATCAAGACCTGCTTTAAAAGCTGTTCATGAAGCTATTTTGAAGGAACCTTTCTATGGTGTTAGAATACAATGTAAATATTAATAGCCTACAGTGCATAAGATACTCATTGTTTCATATAGGTGCTAAAAGCCTTGCCAAGTTAAACAGTACTTACAGCCTTCAAATCTTGTCTGAATTGTTAGACAATGAAACGGATCCTTTGGCTCTCTTTCTCATCGTTGGTGCTGCTAATATGGTTGATGATCAACTGAGAAACTCTTTGCTTCAGTTACTCAAGAGAGAAAACCTTCCTTATCGTGCTCACGCAGCTGCTTTGATTTCCTTAGCTCAACAAAAGAATCCAGAAGATTTGAAATACCTTTTGCAAGTTGCTAAAGATGATTCTAAGCTTGGTCAGCATGGTATTATTCGTGGTGGAGCACTTAAGGGTAAGAAAGAAAAAAAGAGGGGCTGATAGCAGTATACTTATAATACGACAGCTTTGGGTGTGCACCGTAGTGAAGAAGGTTTTAAATACCTGTTGAGTCGTGTTGGTTATAACAAGGAGCCTCTTCGTGCTAGACCTACTGCAATTCAAGGCTTAATTCTCTCTGCTGAATGGCAATCTGATAGCTTAAAGAAAGCAGCTATTGAAGTGCTTGGTATGTGTATAAATTCAATAGCCATTAAATACTTAACAATCTTTGATGTAGAAACCTTAATTCGTGACCCTAACTCATCTGTCCGAATGACAGCTGCTTCAGGACTTGTTAAACTTAATGCCAGTTCCAAGTATGCAGCCATTGAAGCGACTCGGTTTATGTATCCCAAGGATGAACAATCCTCGCTTAATCGCAAGTTAAATGAATTACGCTTTGGAAATAGTGATGATGCTCAAGACCAAATCACCACTCAAAAAGAAGTCATTGAAAAGCTGGAAGCTCGTTTAAAGAAGTTGGAAGAAAAGTTAACTCTTCAAGAATTGAAAGATACTTTAAAACAATAAAATATTGAGCACTCTTTAGCGCCTTTGATTCATATACTCGCCCAAAAAAGGTGATAGGTTTGACTAAGAGATCGAAAAGAGTTTATCGTTTCTCTATAGCGTCAGAACCTCTTTTCTTTTCCTACTATGGAATATCTCCCTTAGAAAAGTTGTTCAATAGAGGATAAAAACTTCATTTTGTCTATTTTCTTTTTATTTGAATTATATAAATCTGTACATTGAGTTAACTCTCGTCAAAAAATAAAAACCTCATTCTATGCATTTGTCGACTCATGATGGTTATGCTAAAGGCACAATAGGCTTCTTTTTGTAGATGTTTCGAAGTTCTCTGACAACTTCTTGAGGGAAGGGAGGTTGTGAATGATCGGGAGTGTAAGTGGCACTGGTTGCATCTTCAGGAGATGTTGTGAAAAGCTCCTCTCCACTTTGATCGTTGTATTTTCTGACAGGCTTAGGAATTTCAATATCGGTACCTTTGACAAATCTACTCCAGCGTGAAACAATGCGACCATCTGACAAGGTCTCTGTAACCTTACGACGATCAATACGAGTAGGCATTCTAGAAAAAAAAATAAACGTTCAGCCTGTGGAAGATATTGTTTATGCATGACATACTGTGTATCAGGATGAAGTAGCATAATATTAGAGTAATGAATGGGCAATTCTTTTCTGATAACGCCTTCAGGTGCACCAGGTTGCATAGGAACATGTTTCTTGGCCTAAAAAAAGGATTTTAGAAATTGAATATGTACTGAAAATATCTTACAAGCTTCTTTCCTTCGACAATAACGGTGTTTGTTTGGCGGTTGACTGACTTGATTTCACCAATGGTATCTTTGTCTTTACCAGCAATAACAGCAACCTAAAGATATGTATTAGAAACATTTAAAAAAAGGGAGAAAAAGACTTACCTTGTCACCGGTAACAATATTCCACTTTGTAACTTGGTCTTTAGGGTTCACCCATTGGGCTTGAGAAGCTAAACGAGTACTGATACCTTTTGCCTTGAAGCGATGCATATTATTTAACAAAGGTTAAGAAAAAAAGGAAGGGCTTTTAGACAAGGCAAATTGTTGGTACAAGGGCGGCTGTACAGCGTGACTTTTTTTCTTGCCGAACCAAAAGCAAAGGCTCGACCCTCATTAGCTCCCCTGAATGCTTTAAAACTCAGTGTTACCATAGCAATGAGTAGCTTTGTTGATCAAAGAAAATCAGTTTATCTTGAGAGAGATCATTGTCGAATATACCATGCCATTCCAAGGTTGGGTCTGCGTAATCTAAAGTTTATCATTAGTGACTGATGTTTCACATTTTCTTTATAGTAATTGCTTAAATACGCAGCAAAAGAGTGGCATGACGAAAAATAATATAGATCCTTTTTGTCTATAAAATAGATAAGACATTTTTCTTTCTTTTCGTATCAACAAACAATGACAGTCTTTGACGCCAAATCCGAACTCACCACCAAGGACTTGAGAGCTTCTATTCTAAACCGTTTGGCAGGACTAAGCCTAAAACCCGGTGAGGAAATTCTTTTGAAGGAAAATTCAAGGCGATTTTGTTTGTTTCCTATCAAGTTTTACGAGGTAATAGAACATTATGCGCATTAGTAATGTTTATATCCAATTAGATTTGGGAATTTTACAAGAAAGCCGAGGCTTCATTTTGGACAGCTGAAGAAGTTGATTTATCAAAAGATATAAACGATTGGGAAGAAAAACTAAACGAAGATGAACGCTTTTTTATCTCTCGTGTGCTAGCCTTTTTCGCTACCTCGGACGGAATTGTCAACGAAAATTTAGTGAAGAACTTTTGTGATGAAGTTAAAATTGCAGAAGCGAAATGCTTTTATGGATTTCAAATCATGATTGAAAATGTTCATTCGGAAATGTATTCGTTATTGATTGATACATATATCAAAGATCCGATTCAAAAGGAGTTCTTGTTTAATGCAATTGAAACTATTCCTGTCATTCAAAACAAAGCTCAATGGGTGCTCAAATGGATTTCAAACGAGTCTAATCAACCATTTGGCGTTCGCCTTGTTGCTTTTGCCGCTGTCGAAGGCATCTTCTTTTCTGGTTCATTTGCGTCTATCTTTTGGTTAAAGAAACGAGGCTTGATGCCTGGGCTGACTCTCTCCAATGAATTCATAACCCGAGATGAAGGTCTTCATGCAGATTTTGGATGTTTGCTTTTTCAACATTTAGTTCATCAACCTTCCGAAGCTACTGTTTTTGAGATCATATCCGAAGCCGTTAAAATCGAACAGTCTTATTTTAAGGATTCGCTACCTGTCCGCTTGATTGGTATGAATGACGATTTGATGTGTCAATATGTTGAATTTGTGGCTGATCGACTCTTGGTTGCACTTGGCTTTTCTAAACACTATCATACAAGCAATCCATTTGATTTCATGGAGCTGATTTCTCTTCAAGGCAAAACTAATTTTTTTGAGAAGCGTGTTTCTGATTATCAAAGAGCAAGTGTTATGAGTCAAAAAGAGAGTCGTGTTTTCTCTCTTGATGCCGATTTTTGATTTTTATTACAACAATAAATTCAAATATATCTAGCGCTTTAAGCAGTAGTTGATTTAATGTTAAGCAGATTCGGTTCCGTTATTGACAGGTAATGTGGAAGTAGGATATACCATGTTCTTTTCCCAATAAGGCTGGGTTACATTATTACAAGCCAAGGCGGGAACAACATCAAAGACCTTTTGAATAGTAGGTAGCCATCTCTCAGTCATATTGACAGTAGCATGGTTCAATTCGTGCTCAAGAACAATGTGACCGGAAGTTTGGTTACCAGCTTTTTGGTCAGCAATCCATGTCTTGAAGTAACCATTCACAGTGCTTACAGGAAGATCACCACCTCCAGGAGCCTGTCAAGGCATGTTAGTATAAGATAATTAATCAATTATTTAAAGCAACAGACCTTCATGTCCCAATCATTGGTATCTCTATCCCATAATACAGTGCGCATGCCCATTTGCCAGGCAATGGATCTAATTCTATCATCAACATCGCCTTGAGGAGGTCTCCAACATTTGGGTGTGACACCCAGAGTTTCCTTGATGATCTTAAGAGTCCAGTAGAGTTCAGCAACAGTTTCTTCATTTGTCTTGGTAGTCATTGCTGGGTGAGACCAGGTATGAACACAGATATAGTGACCATCGTTAAATCCTCTCTTGGCAGCAGCAGGATAAGTGGCAACATTAGAACCAATATACTATCAAAATAAAAATGAATTAGTTGAGAATTGACGTATAAAAAAAGGACCTTACAAAAAGAGTGGCTTTTTGATTATTGTGGTTCACCAAATAGTTATAGAGTTGAGGTTCAGCCCAAGCGTTTTCAGTCTTTGCATTCTCATCGTAATAAAGATTGAATGGTCCATCATCGTAAGAAAGACCCCATTGATTGTCTTTAAGACAAGAATGATAATCCTCAGGGATTTTAATCTTGGGCTTGACACAGTTTGTATCTGACCACCAACAGTAAGGATCTTTGGGGCCATCTGTGTCAGAGACCCAGTTACCATCTTTTGTTTGTTTTCTGACAGGGGCATTGGGAACTTTGGACCAATCGATCTTAGCAATAGCAGCCTTGACTTCATCAGAATCAGTAGGAGGTGTCTTCCAAGTTTCAGGGTAACCAGATACAGTGTAAGTAGGCAAGGTAGTGCTAAGATTATAAGGGCCTTCGTTGTATGAATCAACTACTCCTGTAGCTGTAGCCATATCACTGGGAAAAACAGGAGATGCTTGAGGAATGTAGCACTTTTTAGTAGAAGATGCATCGGCCGTAGTAGCAGTTGGAGCAGCAAACACTAGCTGGGTTCCGGTGGTAATGAGAACAGAAGTAAGAATAGAAGTAAACTTCATGGTAAAATTGATAGTGAAATTAGAAAAAAATCAATAATAAATCAGAGCTTTTATACTTTTTAATGTTCACATATATCACTCGATCTCTCTATCTATAGCGGCGGAAAATCTAAAGAATCAAAAAAACCACTAAAGTAGCTATAAATATAAAAATAAAATAATAATAAAAATAGAAAAATTATCTGTTATTGCAATGGGAAAATATCCCTAATTTGGTAAAATTATCAGATTACAGAAAATTAAAGACACTTGCTTTATTTCTAGCTTTTTAACGACGATAGATATATCAAAACTAACATAGCGAAGGCTGTTCTATATAAACAGTACCTTAATAAACCGCAATGGCTCAAGAATCCATAGTAGCAAACACAAATAGGGCTTATCTAAGCCTGAATTCTAAAAACAAATCGATGTATGTTATAAAAAGAAGCTTTTTAGAAGCTAATCTTCAACCACCGCATTCAGACAACAGTCTTAATTGACTATTCTCTTCTGCTCGAATGCTATCATCAAAATGAAAATGAAGTAGTATGTACATAGTTTCTAATTTGGCTACTTGAATAATGCTCTATGTGGTCTGTATTGTCCCATTGGCACATTTAAAGACAATCGTTTGACTAAATACATATAGATAGAGATGTTGTTGATTTAACACTCAGCCATCGAATGTAAATGCCAAGTCTTATGTATATATTAAGAAGCGTCAAAGTTTAGCAGTTGACGTCAATATTGTTGTACCACACAAAAAAATCAGTTTAAAGGCACCAGTTCAGTTCTCAAAGAATTGCAATATCATTTCATAATAAAGTAAACAGTGGGACTATGTAAAAGGCTTCCTTCTTGGAAAAAAGGGGGAATGATACTATAAAACCCAGTTATTTGGTTATAGTAAATCTCAAATTCAGAAACACAAACTTATCTTATTCCCAGCGTAAGAACTGAAACAATTACTACACAGAAATTCAACTGATATGTGCAATTACCTTATCAAGCGTCTCGGTGTTAAGAAATGGAAGCAGGATATCTTTTTCATTAAAACTTTCTCACCTTACCTATTGCTTAGGCATTGCATGCACAAAATTGGCCATTACGGCATCAACAATAAAAAAGGGAGCTTGTTCTCTTGAGACTTTACATGGTCAACTGAAATCTCACTATTTGCCATGTTTTAACTTTCTAAACCTTAAGCTACCTTCTGTAGCTCGCGCCATTTCTTTGCAGCGATATAGATAGCAAAAGTATTCACAAATATACCTGGTCTATGCATACTAAAATGGCAGAAAGACTTGAAAAAATAAACTCGATTCTTTATCTTTGTATACAACTTTGGATATTTGTCCCTCATTGTTTGTTTGTTGTTTTACGAAACTAGAGAAAATCGGTTAAGAAAAACAGTATTCCAAATAGGCCATAACATTTTCTTTGATCACTTATTATTGCTTTATAGTGACAGGTAGAATCGCATGCCTCTCTTTACTTGTTCTTTTTTTTTCTTCTTAAAAGAGGGTTATTAGTTTCAGAATGAATTGAAATATATACTTCGTCAAATTCAGGTTGGGTTGTCAACGCTCTGTAAACATGTGGTGATCCACGCTTAATTTGGTCCTAAAAAAAGTGGAGGGACAAGCAAGGCATGACTATGGCTGCTATATCTGTTCTAGAAGTTTTTTATAGTAAGTGCCCGTTATTTGTGAATAGAGAGAAAAACAAACATTTTAACTTTTTGTTTGTATTCTTGCTACACGAAGAGTATGAGCAACAAGAGCCATGTGAGGTAAATCTATAGGTCAGAAAGCGGCCGAATTACAGAAAAAGAAATATGTTGTGTTGTGCCTGATGATTTGACGTGATATAAATACGCTTCAGAACCTCTGCTTTTCTTTACTTCTTATATAGTCTATTATTATGGATCCTTTAATCTCTTATTCCAATGTACATAGCATTATGACTTTCTACACATTATCAACTCTGTTTAAAAACAAATCTTTACCAATAGCAAATAAAGCCAACAAGATTACTACGTCCGCCATTACACCAGCATATACGACTACACAACTCTTGATTCATAATTCCCAACCTTGTACATTTCCTCAACGCATCATTGATCTATCGATCTTACTACAAAATAATTCGAAAATACCCATTTCTTCAACTGGTGTAGGACATCTTACACTCAAAAAATCCGTAAGCACATCCAAAGAGAAAAAAGACTCACCACCAGCATATCAGCCTAAAAGGCCAGCATGGACTGAATCGCATGCCTACATCAGAGGGTTGCGTTCAAACTGCAATAACCTTAGAATGATTGTAGCAGAAGCCAGTATGATTCGAGCCTTGAAGATCACAAGACCGCTAAAACCCAGGCGCTCTTATTTGCACAAGCGCCAAGATGAATTTATTTGGGGGAAATCAAGCTCTCTAAGGGATTGTGTAAATAACAAATAAATGTCTTTTTCAAAACTGATATCATTGATCTAAACTTTCCTTTTGATTGGTGCAAGTTTCAGGGCTCACGTGTCACTCAGATTTCTAATGTAATGCTACGCACAAAAAACAAGTGTTTATTCTTTTTTTATGTCCTTGCGTTCTATTGCAAGAATAACAACTAAACAACTATCTCCTCATAAACCCCTCTTATATAAGCCTATTGCTCTTTTAAGCTTTAAACATATGTCCACAAAGACTGAACAAGAATGGCGAGCTGTCTTATCGCCCGAACAGTTTCGCGTACTTCGTCAAAAAGGTAAATTTATAAAAAAAAACGACTCGAGATAAAGACTGACAATGATGGCTATAGGTACAGAAGCTGCCGGAACTGGGGAATACAACAAGTTTTATAAGAAAGGTATTGTTGTGATATGAAATATATACACTGATGACCTTATCTCTGAAAGGTGTCTATCATTGCGCCGGTTGTGACTCCCCACTTTATGTTTCGACCACAAAGTTTGACAGCGGATGCGGATGGCCTGCATGTAAGTTTTAACATTTATCCATGATACTGTTTTACTAATTGAGTAACAGTCTTTGAAGGCATTCCAGGTATTTAGGTTTATGGTAAAGTATACAAACTAAATGGAATAAATAGGTGCTATTACAAGACATGAAGATGTATCTCATGGTATGGTACGCACTGAAATCTGTTGTGCTAAATGTGGTGGTCATTTAGGACATGTATTCAAAGGTGAAGGCTTCAAAACACCCACTGATGAAAGACATTGCGTCAATAGTATTAGCTTAAAGTTTAATGAATAAAAGACAGTTGTGTGGTCATGAACATAAGAAGAGTAAAAAAAAAAAAAAAAAAAAAAAAAAAAGTCATTTTTTATTCTGGCAAATGTGTAAGATAGCCAATACTTTTACAAATTAGGTGCTTGTTTATTTGTTTGACCAAGGTCAGGTTGTTTGGATGAAGAAACGGATTTCATTTGGTATACAAATTATTTATGCTCAGTCAGTGCGTCATTTATGATTAAATTGAGATCAAGTCTTTTTTGTCTTTTTTTTTTGGGTACAGGAACAGATAGAAAACTACTCGACCTGAATAAGGAAACTCAGAGCAGCTCACGTTACTGTAGCTTATTGGATTTATGAATAGAAAAACCCATCAAACATGACTCATCTGGGTGCAATAGATTTAAAAACGAACTACAGAAGACCTAAAGGGAAAATTAGAAAAACTTAAAGCTTTGGCGAATGTATAGACGCTGAAGAACTCTTTTTCTGTAAAACAATGGAACCAAACATCAAAAACATCAGACAAAACAGATTCAACTTTTCAACAAAGGTAGCAAAAGATACTAGTATCAGTGGGGTTTGAACCCACGCGGACTCACGTCCAGCAGATCTTAAGTCTGCCGCCTTAACCACTCGGCCATGATACTTCTCCTCATTTTATCAAGTTGATATTTCTTTAAGGTTTGTATCCAATAATACAGGTCAGGTGACGATAGAATATTTTCTAGCCAATGGTATTACTGGGAAAATATTCTAGAAGGCAGTGACGTCTGTGTTTTGATATTATAAGTCTTTGATCTTTTTTTTTTATTTCTTTGTTATATGTTACCTGTGTTTTGATATTATAAGTCTTTGATAAGTAACTTATAATCATCAACAACACGGTATTTATATCTTTTCTATTCTATACTAAAATATCTATTCTATCACTAATAAAGCAGGAAGTAATTATATCCTTCAACTTGATTGATTACTTCTTTTTCGACGAATGCCACGCGAGCTTGGCGTCTCCTAAAGGCAACTTCCTTAAGCGTAATAGATTCAGTCTAACCTTCTTTCTTTTCTTGTTCGATATTTGAGGTTTAAACCTTCGCTTATTTGGATTGTAACTATAAGGAAGATTGTACTCAACTTCAATCGGTTGTTTTCGCTCTATGTCGCTTTTTTCTACGACAATTTTGAGAAATTAAATGTTCTTGTTATGTAGCTTAAAAATACTTAGAGAATGGTGGCGTAAGCATCTATTCCGATCCGAATTCATTCGTGTCCGTGCCGCTTCTATACTATGAGTGTACGTAGTAAAGTGGTGAAGCACCCTCTGAGTAATGACTGTTCTTGTTCTGGGTGTTGTAACAGGTGTTGGTGATGATTCTGGTGCGTTCGTGGTGAACATGTGGATTTAAGGACCAACAAGAATACTAGCAAGCAAAACAATAAGCCATCTCTCATTTCATACAGATCATGTATTTTCTCAACAGTGTTAATTCCCATTATTTTCTTATACTCTTTCTTATGCAAGCAAATCAAGATCTTTATTATCTTTACTTCCTTTTTTTTACCCGTTATCTGTCTGTACCTATCTATGTTCTTATCGTTGTATCTTAGTACATTATATTCTTACTATCTAATTCCGTTGAATTGTATAAAAGCTGAATTAGTAAAACCTAATAAAATTATCGAACTTTTCTAAAAGGATATTTTTGAAGGAGATTACCTGAGAATCTGGTGCTATTACATTCGAAGTAGGTTCTTTACAGTCTTTCCTTGGTGTTCGTGTGTAATAAGTGATTAATCGGTTATCTTACTTCTAGAATATCTGCTTCAATTATTCTATAAACTCACATATCATCACTGTCAATTTTGTAATCTTTGCGTCTTATTAGGAATGTTTATAACTGCAATAAGATCACGTGATCAAGAAATACTATTTTAGGCTTGTTCTTTAACTCTTGTTTCCAAAGAAGTACACCCAAAAAGGAAATTATTTAAACTAAGTAGTTTTGATCACTAATCAAAAAAGGAATGCTTTTTATTCTTTAGATTATGTGGGTTATTTATACGCTCTCTAGTTATTTGTACTAGTACGTAATTAGTAATTGAAGACATGAAATATAAAATAATTTACTAAATATAATTGCTAATAACTGACTAATATCAATGTTCTGCTAAGTATCCTTTTTGGTCCTTTTCTTCGTTCTTTGCTTCGTTTTATGTTAGGTGAGAACCTTCTTCTTTTATTTGCGTTTGCTTCTTTTCGGAATTTCATTTCTAGTTCTAGCGGCAATTCTTGCATGAGTTGTGTATTACTTGCAATGTGCTTCGTAATTAATCTCGGCTCGACATTAATGTCATGTGTGCATGTTTGTTTTATGTCGCTTCTTTGTTCTCTTTCGCAATTTTTCTGGTGATTTTATTATGCTAACAAATCTTCAAATTGGAATGGTACATGTCTCTGATGTTCCTTGTTTGTCCTACTTCTTCCGTATTTTGTTTCATGATACACCAAACGGAAAAATTATTCGCGTATTTCTGAAAAAAAGATGTGCGTACTTTCAAAAAAATAAATCGCACAGAAAAAAAAGAACTTTAAAAGGAATAAAAAAAAAGTCATCTTTTATCTTAAATATTATTTTACATATATCTTCATTGTCTTTTGAAGGAATTGTGCCTAAGGTTAAAATCTCTCTATTTGTGTCTATCTCTCTCTATAATTACAATAGTCTTTACAGTCTTCTGTTGTTAATTATTGGTTTATCTCTTATATCTGTTAGTCTCGTCGTTCAAGGTAAACACAAAGGGAAAAAGAGACTTTTTATGGTCCTCTGAGGTCGCTATCTTAACTTCAAAGAATTCGAATAGGAAGATGTACATCAAATAAAATGCATAAAGCTATATTTAGCTAATTTCGTATAAAATATTAACAGTAGGATGAATCAATGCTTTATGTCAAAGCTGTCATTTTGTTGATTAGCCGTAAAGGGAAGTGTCTAATTTTACTTTCTATAAAGGATAACTGTGCTCTATGATTTATCTTGCAAGTTGCGCATCCACATGCGTACATGAGGTGTGCCTGCTTCAATAAAAACTTCATCATCGCCTCGTTCAACAACAAATCCAGCCTTTTCATAGAAACCTCGTTTAGGATGTTGCGAATGTAAAACAATAGTATCAAAGCCATTCTTCTTCGAATAATCAATAAATGCCTCTAATAACCTTTGACCAATTTTGAGGCCACGAGCATTTTGAACAACAGCAAAGCGAGTCAATTTAGCCATGTTTTGATTCTTTGGAACCAGGCGAATTGTGCCAACGTCTACATTTGATTCAATTAGAGTCCCATTTTGGTCTACTTTATCACAAGTAGCAACCCAATGTGTACTTTTGTCATCCAAACTAATCATTTTTTTTTATGAATTTATTTGATTTGTATTTTAAATACATACTCATCTGTTTCTATTGTCGATGAATAACCTTGTTCAAGAACAAATACTTTATGGCGAACAGCATGAGGACGTTCAAAATCTTTTACTTGAACAATGGATACATTGTCATACTTGTATGTGTTAATTGTCATTCTATTTAAGAAAAAAAGTTTTAATAATTGAATGATGTGACTTTTTATATTTTAATATCTTTATTTTACAGATTTTTGTTGTTTTTATAAACATCTAATAACGCAATTATTTGTTACGAGCATAATATTCATAAGCGAGAGAATGGAATTCAGGAGGGAAAGGTGAAGGAATTTCTGAGCGTCCTGGTCGAGAAACAGGTGATCTCAAAAATACAGTTTGACAGGTGTTGTAGTTGACTTCGAGATATTCTGGAACAAACATAAAAGGTTGTGAGAATGGTTTGGGTGTAAAATCTAACTCTTGTCCTTTTTCTCCCTTAAGGAATTGAATAGCATGAGGATCAACTGTTACAACATCACCATCTTTTAATTTGTGAGAAGGATAAGCCATCTACGAGCACACATGAGTCTACTAGACATCTTCTCGAATATATAACATTTACCTTTTTACCATTGACCAACACCTTGCCGTGCACACATAATTGACGAGCAGCGTAAACAGAAGGACAAAAGTTGGATCTAAAGACAACAAAGTCTAAACGACGCTCAAGTTCAGCAAAAGTAAGAACAGCAACAGGAGGGTGAGCTTGGTTGGGATCAAGAGAAGAGAGGACTTCTGGTAACTTGGGATCAAAGAACTTGTTCTTGAATTGACGTTCTGTCACTTCATCACCATGGTAAGCACGGGTTTCTCTTTTAGCAACCCACTTTTGTTGGAAAAGAGTTTTGTTGTTCATGTTGGGAAGTTCCTTTTGAGCAATATTGTACAAATTGTATTTGTTCCAGGACATACGTCCCAACTTTCTGGTCAAACTGTAAATAGGCTTTCTCATGATTGAATATGTATAGAGAGAAAGAAAAGCAAGGGGGGTCAAAAATTCTTTTTTCGTTTTTGGAAAACTTGAATTTTGCGAATATTTTAGTAACTTTTTCCATTTCTGTCATTGGGCACTTCAAAAAAGTTTTTTTCTCTCTATGGGGAAGCTTTGCTCTTGCTTTACTTCAAGCCCTGAAAATGTCATATTAAGATTGAAGGCGTATGGCATACAACAGAAAGAGAAGAGACTATCATTTCTGGGTACACAAATTGATTTCGAAAGGGTTGTGGCTACACTTTATCTGAGAAGAAGTGTTTCATCAGTTTGTTGATGCTTAATGCGTTTTTCAGAAGGTATGCATATAATAAATGAGTTATTTCCAGCCGCAAAGTGTCATTGGTTTAGTCAATGATGATACCAAACTCATCAAAAGAACAAACTGATATGTAGCATGAAGCCCGCTTATACACGCATGAACGTTGTAAATACATACAATCCTGTGAAATTTGGTCAAAATGACCATTCGACCAGAGGGTATTACTCATGAAAACGTACAACTTGACAACCCTTTGATTTTTTTTTGATGCTACGAGACGAAAAATAGGGCTATCGACAAGCTTAGATACTCAAAATGTGCACCAGAGGCCTTAGCTTTTGGTGAATGTGTTTGCTTAACAGTTGTACTATAAAAATGGTACGATATGATAGAAAAACCCTATAAACATTTTTGTGTATTTGCTCAATATTTTAGTGGTAAATATTTTGTGTTCTTTACATTAATAGATTTAGTAAGCAAAGATCTACAACTTTTGCTACAGAAAGTCTAAACCAAATAGGATGTAAAAGTGAACATCAAGATTACGTTATAAAATTACTTGACAAAGGTCCTTAGCTTTAAAGTGCTGACATAATCAACTAACAAACCAAGCAATTTATGGATTTCAGTATCTCAAAGGCATAATTCAGCCACCATTCAAATATACCATGCTCATCACAGTCAAAAAACCTATCTTTGAGCCTGAATCAAGAAATTCTGAAACTAATCTACAGGAAAAATACAATTGGTATATGCAATCGATGGACACAGATCTAGATTTCACGAAAAAGTGCGTCTTTCTTTGAAGCATCAGGTTTTCACATCAATACGAGAAGCAATTCGGCTTGATCTATAACTGAAAATCAGCAAGAGCAGAACTACCTAAGAGCAGATCACCTTTCCGTACAACCATTGCTGCTATGCGCTGATCGAGTATCATCAATGTCGCTTTGAAGAAGCCACCAGCCAAAAAAGTATGAGCAAAAAAAAAAAAAAGGGTAATTTGACAAGCTGTGCAGAAGAAGAGAAAAGTAAACAAAGGGAAGGAGAGAACTGTAGAGAATTTCATCATAGAAGAATTAATTGTAGGGTATGTGGACATTGTGAACGCTACAGCTGAAGGTGCAACTATAGACCATTTTATCAAATTTGAAGACGAGGTTCTTGAGATTATAGATCGAGAAGAAAGCTTGAAAGGTCATTACCAGGCCTTATTGAGCAATTTTAGCACACGCTCTCTAAGAGATTCATGCTTAAAAAAACTAAGGACACACCATAAAATTTATCATTAAAAGGAACCAGAGGATTTCTTTTTCGCTCCTTCTTATTTTTCTTTTATCTGGTTCCTTTTCCAATAAACTGTATGTCATCTCGAATAGACTTGCAAATCACACACGTCGACTATAAGCGTAAAGACCCTGTGTTTTGGATAGACTTTGAGGTATAGGGCTTGTAAGAAATTTAAAAGCTAAGAAAAACTAAAACTTTATAGACAAATCTTGTGAAATACAAACAAAAGCAAAAACGAGTACCACGATACTATTCTGAACTAGAAAAACTTCATGACCATTTATGCTTAACCCTAGACGACGCTCTTATTCCACCTTTGCCAGCATGTCCTAAGCCTCGATTAGATAAGGAAGGTCAAGTAGTGGGCAGGCAATGGTGGTATACGATTCGATTGCCGAATGAAGAAAAGAAACAACATTACAATAACCAAGGTGATAATGCTGTTGAACAAAGGATACAAATATGGTTAAATAGAATAGCGGAACACGAAAGGGCAAAGATGAGTGAAGGACTCAGAGAATTCATTGAATCCGAAGTAGGGGTAGGTAAGTGGATCAAATGCCATTCTTGATCAAGTTTATACAATGTCTTGTAGTTTAGACCGAGTTTGAACAAGGCCATGCTATACAAAACCAGAACAAAGCAGATTGTTATACAAGTATCAGAAGAGGACATGGAACCGGAATTCGGATATTGTTCATCACAACTGAGTGGTTTTGTTCAGCATATGCATCAATTATCAACACGTCTTGATAAATTAGCACAAACACAAACAGGTAAATTATTATCTTACCTGAAAGGAGTCACTTAGTCCTACATAGATGCTGCTCGCTGTTGGCTTAGTTTATCGAATGCCTGGGTTTCTTATGGTGGCATTGAAAGAAACCCAAGCCTGTTTATGTAAGATACCAAGTTACACAAAGCAAGTAAACCTTATCCTTTTTGTTAGTTTATATAAATCAATCGCAAAAGGATATCAGCAGTTATTTAACATTGAAAGATCGCAGGTAGGATTAGGCTCAAGTTAATAGAGTGCTTAATTGCCCTTCTTAGGCACTTGCTTCTAGCGAAACACTAGGAGACGAGCTTGTTTATCAGCAAAGAAATTGTGAATCTGCCAAGGTAAAGCATTTTATTATTTATTGTTGCTTACAAATTGATAGAATGCAATGCAACGAAGAATTAATGCATTATCTGCTTATTTATCAAGTAGAAAATATACAGAATCAAGCTTGAGAAACGTTGAGAGACTAAAGTCATCTATCAATATTGATCGAGATCAAGCAAGTGACGCTATCGCTATTTTGGAAGATGTAAGATCTTGATGCGATGTCTTGTCTGCTAATTTATATGTCTATAGGCTCGAATCAGGGAAAGTGAAAACTTGCAAAAGTTTAAACGAATTGATGCCAATTTAAACCATGATATTGAAAACAATTACAAGCCGAATGCAACACAAGATTTGCTCAAGTCCATCAAAGAATACGCAAAGAGTCAATTGTATCTAGAAAAAAAGAAATTGGCTGTCTTTGAAGAAGTCATTCAATCCCATCATGGACAATAATAGCATTCTTATTCTGATCCCACCTCATTTTTCTAACAAATAAATATACATACCATGTCATGTCATATTTCAGCTGATTTCAATAGACTTACTATAGTAGCCGAGCCAATGAAGCCAAATGCTTTATTTCGCTCCAATAACAGTTCCATCATATTGAACATTAGCTCTAGCCTTCTAGTCATAAATAAGAAGCTGTGAATTCAGAATACTATGCAGTACATGTCTTTCTGACTTAGAAAACATAGCTAATGAGTGACTATCAATTCGATCGTGTCTCTTTTGCTTTCATATATAGACCGCGTATTATTTTCCTCTTTTTTCCTTTTCTCCCAACTAAACAAATGAGTGAAAAAACATTTCAAAAGGGCGTATCTGCACCCAAGGTCAAGTTGGATGGCTCTGGTCTTCGTATTGCTATTGTTCATACACGTTGGAACTATGCTCTTGTTGACCAACTCTATAACAAAGTCTATCAAACCTTGATTGAACGTTATAACGTCAAGCCCGAAAATATTCATACTGTAAGTCAAGCTTGACGCTAGATTTGATTTGACAGCAAACAAATAGGACACTGTTTCTGGTGCCTATGAATTGCCTATGGCTGCCAAGCAATTGATTGACCTCTCTCAAGCTCAAGCTTCTCAAACTGCTAGTGACTTGCTCGGTTCTCCTGCTATCGGTAGTAACACCAAGTCCAACGATCGTAAGACAGGTCCCTTTGATGCTGTTATTTGTATTGGTTTAGTTATCAAGGGCGGAACTGCCCACTTTGAATACATTTGTGATGCTGTCACTCATGGCATTATGCGCGTCCAACTGGATACAGGTGTTCCTGTCATGTTTGGTGTCTTGACTTGTTACAATGATGAACAAGCTATTGCCAGATCCACTACTGAAGAGGGTTTCCATCATGCTGAAGAATGGGCTGCTGCTGCTATTGAAGCAGGCTTAAGAAAGTATCAAAAACTGTAAGATATTTATCTGTATGTACATGTGTTTTTTTCAATAAGAAATAAAGGAATATCATGTCCTAGAACTGTATACAATAAATCTGTAGATCTTCTACTTTCTTTGATTATTAATCATTGTATTATCCAATCAAGTTAACTATTTCCTAATTGGTTTATGCACTTACAAAAGAAGTCTACAGAATAAAAAAAAACCTTTTTTTTTCTTTCTTTTTTTAAAAACATGAACGAAAGCACCCCTCTAGTTGGGTCAAGAAGCTTTAAAGCACCATCTCCATGGTATCCAATTATGACTATGATGCTAGTAGCTTTTTCTGGAGGGTAAGATTCTTTTTGTATGTCTCTCTGCTTACATAAACCGACAAGTGCTTTATTTGCACCTCATGTGCAATTTTATACCGAGATATTCTGTTACATGTAAGAAAAAGAAAAAGGAAAGCAATAGGGTCTTTAAAGACAAAGTAGACATTACAATGGAAAAAATATTCCTATTCAAGATTGTTCGATTCCTCCTGTTCAAAAAATGGTATCAAGGGCCCAGGCAATCATCATGTTTTTGACTTATGCATCAAGTAAGCATTTTCATTCACTTGGTTCATACTCATTTCCAGAGAAGCATTGATCAGCGCAGGATATTACGGTCGTTTATCTGACCGAAAAGGGCGCACATTGGTTTTGCGTATTTCGACTTTAGGCAGTTTATTTTATGTCACTTGTGATTTGTTGACAGCAAAGTACTACAGATCCATCGGCATCTCTTTATTATTCTTAGGACCTTTGGTGCGTGGATTACTAGTAGGCGAAAGTGTACTAATGGCTGCTGTGCAAGCCTATATTGCTGATTGTACTTTGGCTGATTCGAGAACCGTTGTGTTTGCTCGATTAATGGCTAGTTTATTCATTGGATCTGCTATTGGACCCTTTGTCAGCAGTCTTATTCTTAAAGTAAGAAAGAAAAAGAAAGAAGTCAACAAGAGCTGACCATCATTACAAGCATACAGGAAGTCTTGTCTATGTATTTTATATAGCATTTTTTGTTGATCTTGTCAATGTCATTTACACAACATTTCTTATACCAGAATCCTTTGATTTAAGCAGATTTCAAGATCAGCGAAGAGCACCAGTATCATTTTGGCAAAAGTTAAATGTTTTTTCAGCACTTGGTATTATTATTCGCAATCAATCTGCTTCAATGGCGCCTTATGCATTAGTATGGATTGCCCTGGCAGATTTTTTATTGGCACTTGTAAGACGCCCTCCTACGCTCATTTATGCCATGTTGAAATTCAAATGGACCGCTTATGAAGGCAGTCTATATTATACATGTGCCTCTCTGATGAAACTATTGATTATGATTGGTGTATTGCCTTTCTTGTCTAGTCTGTTTAAAAAAGGACGAACGTTTGATATTTGGATGATGAGGATTGGTATTGGTATTGATGCAGTCTGTCTTGCCTTGTCAGGTATTGCAACCAATGTGAAGGTGTTTACAATAGCTGGCATGCTCCAGAGCTTTTCCATGTTGGCACAACCATCTATTCGTGGACTAATTACTACGATGGTCAATCGAAACCAAGTAGGGGAATTGTTGGGTGCGATTGCTATTTTGGATTCTATAGCAAGTAAGCAAAATTTTACATGTAATGAGTGTTGATTTGTGGTAGGCCTTCTTGCTCATTTAGGTATTAATACCTTATATGGTTCGACTGTATCTGCCATGCCAAATTTAACTTTTTTTGTATGTTCATTTATTGCTTCATGCTCATGCTTGGCTGCCTTTCTTGTAAAAAGAAGTGCACCCTCTCTGGATAATGGCGTTGGTTTCCCCTAATATGTTATAGACGTAAACATGTATAGATCATATTTTTCTTGTAAAGAAGGACATTCTATTAATTTATTTCGACATTAAATATGCATTCGAACTAGACTTAAGATCTTGAAAAATAGCTTTTGACAAAAAAAAAACTGTTTGTTTAAAAAGACTGTAAATGCAACCTTGTTTATTAGCTACAAGCAATATCATTTGGAAAGGCGTGCTTGTCTTTTAAGAATAGTGTATGTTTAGCCAGTTTAGAACTTCAAGTGCTGTGGCATGAAATACGGGAGGGCTTTCAAAAGAAAAGAGAAAGGAGGAACAAAGGGGCTCATCCTATTTATATTTTATCATTCCAGGAAAGTACGAATTCATTCGAATGTCAAATGACGAATTATTATGATGAAATCAATGTGCAGCGACCATACAGATTGTCTAACTAGAAATACCTTTTTTTTTTTTTTGTAAACTCTAAACAAGGTAGAAAAGTAATGTTTTTTCTTTTCTTTTATTATGTACATTCTGTTTATGTCTCCACCGCATAAATAGTTGATGTCATTAAAGACGTAATAGTAACAGTGACAGTAGCCGTTGCCGAAACGGAAGCAAGCGTCTTTGATGATGCTGTCAATGTTGTTGATGTTGAACTATTCGTTGTCTGTTCTTCCTCAGAGATCATGGCTTTTCCTAATCCCATAAACACAAATGTGACACCAATAAAGATACCAATAATGATCATTAGCACAGCAGTGGTCCATGCTTTTAGCGTTCTCTTTTGTGGAGTGATTGGACTAGCAGTTGTATAATACCGATCGCATTGTCCTTCTTCATCTTCAATGGCTGTTGATCCAGGCGACAGGTCATGAAATGAATTCTGTGTTGTTTGCTCTTGCTTGTACAATTCAGTGCTTCGTTTATTTTTTAGTCTTTCGAGTATTTTCTGTAAATAATGTATGGGTTTGCAAGATGTTGTGATATGATTCAACGTGACAGAGGTAGGGTTTGTGTTTGTGTTGATTTTTAATGGAGGCAATGATAGTTTTAGATTGTTGTTACTATGGCTATTAATCTCTGGAGGTGGGACAATGGTTGCACTTGAAGATTTTCTTCCGTTATTACATTGATATTTATCTGTCATTTTTACACAGAAAAAAAAATATAGAAAAGAAGAAACAATTTGTTACTTTTAACGCGTTTATTTATCCATACTCAAGTGTGTATAAAAACGTCATACCAAAAGAACTTGTTTACCGAACGACATGAAGCCGGTCTTTGACCGAATAAAAAATACACGTAATTTTAAATGTGACGAAGATCATTTAGAAATAAAGTTTTTCTTTCTCTTTTTTTTAGGTTTAGAGTGGTAGAATTTTGTTTTGCTCTCGATTGTATACACTTCAGAACATGCTCCCCCCTTTTTTTTTTTACTAATAAGATAAAAAAAATAGTTGACAGAGAATAAACATAGAGTTTATCTATCAAAATCCAGGGAAACACATTCGGATTTAATTCAAACAAGATGAGAATGACACCATTTTGTGCTTTGCATGAACAACAAGTTCATTCAAATAATAGATTTACTTAATATCTGTGTACATGCAAGATGTTTGTTTCGATGAATATGATTGGTTCATGCAAGTATAAATGGAGCAAATACTTCAAAAGCGTTTTTGTCGTTTTCCGCCTTGCGTTTCTTTAAAAGCTTCTCGATCGGTTTCTATCGCTAATGGAATGGGTGTTGATGATGACGATGATAACACTAGTGCTTGATTGATTTCCAACGCCATTTTTTTTAGCCTGCGATCCAACTGTCGTGCTTGTGCCATTAATTCATCGTAGGCAATACTTAATTCTCGGTCAACGTCATCCAAATGTTGCTCTGTGGTATCTTTTGTAGCATCAAATGCATTGAGGACGGATTGAAATACAATGTCGAGTGTCTTCCAATCATCAAGTAGGTATCTGAGGTTATTTTCGAGTTTATTTATCACCTTTTCGTATTCAACTGCTCTTTGTTGATAAGACATGAGTTGGTATTGGGAAATAAATAGTGATCTCTCTCTTAAATGATAGCAATAAATAGCCATGTCTATTAAAAAAAGAAAGAGAAAGTGCAAAGTATTTTGTTATCTTGTTTGGCAAAATATAGATTTATATAAAAAAAGAAGACTAAAATGAAGTATTTATAAGAATTGAGGATAGGAGCCAAAAGGTGGCAATTTGATTACATATAGAAAATTCCTTTGATAGAATCAGAGGCAGCTTGCATCTATCGCACATCTAAAGCGGTCACTAAAATAACATTAGCGCAAAAGTAGGACACACAGGTAGTGCATAAAAGGAACAATAACTTGCCATTCTTATCGATCTTCCGATCCCCTTTTTTTTAGAATTATTTGTTAATGTGATTGGTCATTGCATGAATGTTATATATTTGTTGCTTGACGTGTGCGTATACCATGAAGGGCAGTGCTCTCAAATACCTTCTTGTTCACTGTATACACTTAGATTAAGACACGAGGGTTTTTTTCTGCGCAACCAAGTCATCAAAGCCAAATTAGAATAGTTACAGTCAGTAAATTAGCTTTCTTCAAAGATTTTAGGGAATAGAGTAAAATAAAAGATATAAACCAAAGGTAGATATATGTAAATAACGAGTAAGTCAATGCCTTGTGTCTATATCTTTAAGATAGATAAACTTTTTTCCTTTGTTCTGAAGCAAAGTATATGTTCTTAGAAGAGTTCTCTCTATAAGGAAGCCCTAGCAGAAGAAGGCGAGCGAAAAGAAGTAAGTGCTCCTGAAATAAAAAAAATACCTTTTGCGTCTTGACCAGCCCTGTCCGTATGTCGCTTGTGTATGCAACGATGTTTTAACGACATGGAGCATCGAGGAATGAATAAACCACTGCTCGAAATGAATCAGAACACATCTTTAAGCATCTGAATATATTGCTTCTTGGATTACGAGTCAGTTATGGGTTGTTCGTTTAGATGCATACATAAAGAATTAGGCTGCTTCTTCTTTGTTGTCAGTCTATGACAAAACTCGTCACTATAGTTTGCTACTCTTACACTTTATTTTGAAGAAACATTCATTTTCAAACATAATATTACCACCGAAGGATTGACAGCTTGCTGCAGGTGCGAATGTTCACACATATTCCCTATTTTTTTTTAGTCTCTTATATATAAGCATATGCAATAGATCATGTTTATGTAAAAATATGGCAAGTTTTGAAAAGGTACAGATATTTTCATTTTGCCCTTTTGATAACAGACCTTCATTGTTTACTATTTTGCTACAGAGATATTGTTGGCGTCATGAAGCGCCATGTTTAAGGTTTGGTCTTAATATTCGCTGTTTTTTCATTATCTTTTTTCTCCCGTCTGTTGTAAGTCCATGAAGATCTGACTTTTAACCTCCCCGTCATGACATTGTAGCCATGTACACTATTTGCTCTAAAAGTCCTCTACTTTGGCCTCAATCATAGCAAACAGTTGTTTCAATAAGAAAGACAGCATGCAACATAACCACAAAATTGAAGTTAAAAAAACAGATAGCAAAAGTGTTGCAGAAAAAAATAATGTAAGATAAGGTATCCTATCAACAGCCAAGTCCTACCAAAGGTAGATGTATAGTCGGATGATCTTTCAAAAGCTACAAGTCGCTTTCATTAATGGAATAAAGCTATGATTGACCATAGCTATCATCTTCCTAAGGTCTTGAGAGCTGAAGGCCAAGCATTCAACAATTTGAATCTAACCCACATGTCTTACTTTATTTAGACTTTGTGTGTTGTCGTTTATAAGTTCTATAGGACTTGTTTCATGCAAACACTAGATGTTTTATCGAGACGTAGAGAATCCTACTACTTGCTCCACTTGACTCACTGCATCATGCTTCTAAGAAAAAGAACCCTCGATTCTGATTCGCTTGCAGAAAAACTGTAAAAGTACACTATCAAATCCCTCATTCTCGGTTTTTTCTAGTAACTGCTTTTTTAAAAAGAGGACATGATGGATCTGGCTCACAAACTGTAAACGCCCTGAAATTATAATAAAAAAAATAGTAAAGAATTTTGTATACATAAACAAAAAAAAAAAAAAAAAAAAAAAAAAAAAAAAAAAAAAAAAAAAAAAAAAAAAAAAAGAGAAAGAGAAAGAGAAAAGAGTTCAAAGTGTAAAAACACTATAGTATTGTCTTCCTTTGATTCGGTTTTTTGAAAGCAATTCTTCAACCACGTTGGTTGTGATTGTCTCCGAATGCACTTGTTTTTCTTTTTCAACTTGCTGGCATTTGGCTTCGTAAATTTGGACAATGTATCCAAGTTTGATCGTTGTAGCCAAAGAAAAGGCAAATTTATTCATGGCCAAGGGGAAAGCAAAGGTTTTCAGTTCTACCATGGGGTAAAACCTTTCCCCACCAACGAGATCAAATAGAAAGTAAAGTAGGCATCGATGACTTGAACGGACATCACTGCTTCAAGGTGACATCTTTTTATGGCATTCTTTGTATTGTTCATCACAAAAAAACAGCCATTTATCCAATTGCATATAAAAATGAATGTAAAAAAAACATTGTGGAATAAAGTAGAAAGAAGTGCTTTAAGGAAGAACATAAACATTTGTAAAGAAGCTACAGCCAAAGACTATCTTCCACCACAAGTATAGTAATATATATATATATATATATATATATATATATGCTTTTTGTCAAAAAGAAGCTCATAAAGCCTTAATAGATTGCATGGGTGTTGATAATGCACAACATAATGATTGTCTTGATTCAAGATGAAGGACATATTTAAAATGTTTTATCTTTCTTGTTTTTAATGAATCAAGAGCTACAAACATGCTAACAGATTTTCAGTTGATAAACAATAATAAGAGAAATAACATCTATCTATTGATGCTATATTGACGATTGCATTTTCATTTTTCAAAGAGTAATCATCATGCATAAATTAGACGAAACATTTTGAATTTATCTATACCAAGCCTTATTTAAGACATCTTGTTAAGAGTGACAGTCACGGAATCGAATTGTTTTATTGGATAAAACAAGTGAGTCCTTTACAAAGTTATCTTTTTGCTTAAAGCATAGAATGAACAACGACGAGAACCAAAACACGCAGACCAAAAACACAGGATCAGTAAATCATTCAGAGAGAAATGACTATGGCGGTAATCTGATGCCAAAGACGATTCATGAACTTCAAGAGATACAAGCAAGAGGACGCAAGTTGTTGATCAAAAAGAAATATATCAAAAGAAACAGAAATGTATTACCAGAACAGATCAAAAAGACAGAAGAAGAACTTCGACTAGAAAAGATACAAAAGCAAAAAGACATTGATGAGTATTCAAGTCAAATTGTGTATTCAAATTACTATTTTGGTAAACAACTTTTGTATAGAACTATATACTCAATAACTAGGGTAGATGATGAGCATGAATACAAGCATGTTGTTTTACCAAAGAACTTGGCTAATTGGCTACCAAAGCCCCCTAAATTGCTTGAACCTGCACAGTGGATAGAATTGGGCGTATATCAAACATCAGGATGGGAACATTATATGATTTATGGTAAGATAATGTATGTATCTATATGCCTTTATTTATCAATAGCATAGCTCCTGAGCCACACGTATTGTTGTTCAGAAGAGAAAAGAACTATCTAGCTAAATATGGAGACAACAATCCTCAGGTACCTGAGAGTCTAAAAGAACAACACATAAGACAATCTCAAGAATATATTCAAAAACAAAAGCAAAAGTACAAGGAAGCAGAAAGAAAAGCCAAGGTAACAGCAATATCAGACATTCCACCTCAAGAGCATATCCCTGCAGCCAACTATCGACCCATGACTCGCTCATCTACTGCAGCTGGTAAACAATAAACTGTATTTATTTTGTATGTATGTATATATATATATGTGTGTGTGAGGAGGTATCGGTAAGCCATTTTGAAAAGGCAAATTTATACATTCAAGAAATGGCAAACAAGTCCAACAAGACTTGCTAATAATAAAACGCGAAAAAGTCGCCATAAATATTCAGAAAACAATGCTAATAGCTCAGGTGTATCATATGTGCGCATACTTTCTTGTATCTCCAAGATCTCATCATCAGGTGCCTTTAAGGACTCTGTGGAATCTATACGAATCATTGGATTAGTATTCAGACGACGTTGGTTCTCTTCGTGATTCTCAGCTATTCGTTCAATCACATCCTGACTATGCAATTGTTCTGATATCACTTCTTTGACAAGTGGTGCTCCTGATTTGGCAATGAGTGCTTCCACCACTTCATGAATGACGCCTTTTCTTTCTTCTTCAATGTCTGCTTCTTCTAGTGCTGCTTGTGCTAAATCGATAAAACGATCTATGCCCTTCTCATCTTTCTTTGTTTGTTTACCATGACGGCCGCGTAGTGCAGTCTTTGAGGTTGTCATGATGAAAGAAGATGGTATTTATTTTCATGTGACTTTAAATTTCCTTTACGCTGCATTTGCTTGTAATTGATATCATATTGTCATAATGTATGACGAATAACTGTTGTAAAAAAAAAAAGGGTTTTTTTTTATTGGTATTAACTGTGACGCATGCCTAAGCGATTCTTTTCAGATTCGAGTCGAGAATACAAAAGATAAAGTGCCATTTGGTTACTTTCAGGTGTACCAGTAATCGTAACTAATCTCTCGTTTGTGTCTCCATGCGAATCAGCGATTTTAATATGGCTACCACTCAGTTGTCTGATCTCATTGATTTTGCTACCTCCTTTACCAATAATGCAACCCACCTAATCATAATAAGTATATACAAATGCAAATATACATACAAACCACTCACCATTTCATTGGGAATAAAGATCTGTTGAGCTTGTTGAGAAGTGCCCATGCCAGTTAATCCAGTCATGTTCATACCAGCCATGTTCATGCCATAATCTTGTCTTCCGTATCCATTGTTACTACCAGGATAGTAGAACTGATTGCCATTCATAGGTAGCCCACCCATTGGCATGTATCCCATGGCAGCAGCAGCCGCGGCCGCAGCAGCAGCAGCAGCTCCTGGGTGATGATGGTGATGGTGAGCATTGTTAGGTCTCATGCCATTAAATCCATTAGGATTGTTCTGGTTGGCATTGCGCATAGGAATAGGTCGGTAATGAACAAGATTAGGTATAGGGCGATGATCTGGATTATGATCCATAAGAATCTTGGCAATACGTTGAACTGCTTGTTGAACAGCATAAGGAGTGCCTTGAATAGAGACAGTGCGTTCTGTAGAAAGTGGAAGAGGTTCTTCAGAGGCATTGAGGCGAGCACCACTTTCTTCTTGAATTGATTTGATAATGACGCCACCTTTACCAATCAATGTGCCCATTTTACTATCAGGCACAAGGAGTTTGATCAATAATGTATTGTTATCGCCAGTACCGCTTTCTTCTTGTTGCTGTGTGTGTTCTTGTAAAATTTTCTCGCCTATTAGAGCGTATGCCTTGGAGTCTGTTAGTACACAGGGAGAGTCTATGTAGTTATTTCTCTCACCTTAGCAACAGCGACAATAGGTCCTGTGACAGTCAGGATTCTCTCAAATGCACCAGGAACAATCTCGGATATGGTAACGCGGGCATTGGACAATTCACGGATATCACTGACATTTTTACCTCCTCGACCGATAATGACACCTGCATCTTTTGTGCCTACAAGAGAGCGAATGGCAATATTTTCACTGTTGGCTGTACCGCCTTGTTCTCCCCTGATGCCTCCTTCTTCTCCTTCCTCTTCTGCTGCTTGAGCGTGTGCTTCATCATCTGAATTATGCTCCTCCCACTTTTTTCTTCTACAGGGCTTCTCATTGTCTTTTGTCTCTTCAGCGGAAGGAACAAAATGCGGTGCTTTTGTTTCTGGATCAGGTACTGCTAAACGCTTAGGGTGACGATCCTCGTGAGCATCACGTTCATAATCAGAGTCTAATTCTTCATCCTCAAAACGAGGTCTCTTGGATCTATCGATAGGTGAGCCGGCGTTGTTTTCGTTATCTGACATCTATTAATCACTGTTATTTATGAAGTCTTGTTATTTTGCATGCCAATATACCTTCAATATGGTATTGTACGTATATATATATATATATATATATATAGAAAGATTTATAGCTTTTTGAGTATGAGGTAGAAAAGAGAAAAAAAGGTGGTTATATAGGATAGGTTGTGTAAATGTGTTCTGGGAAAAATGAAGTGTAAGGATTTACGTGTACAGATAAGAAAATGTAAAAAAAAAAGGAAAACTTTTTCTAAACAACAAGAATAAGCATACTACTGCTATCCTTGTTCTTTAGGGCTTGCACAAACATTATATATAATAAAAAAAAATTAAAATAAATACCAGTGTTATTAGGGAGTGGGGAACTACTAATTTTTTTCCAGTTCGTATGTTATTTGGCTGTTGTGAAAATAATGGACTGCTATGCCAGGGTTATTTCTTGAAGTGACGAAAAAAGAAGAAAAAAGAATGAGATGATACTCCAGTCAAAAAAAAACAGAAAAAATCAGTGATACGTGACTCGTATTTTCTTTGATGCAATGAATGCTTCAAGTGTTGTAAAGACCATGGCAATGTCTATTTATACTAGTTGTTCCACAGAAATTACATCAAAATCAGTGCCTTATTCTCAGAAGAGTGTAGCATGTGGTAGATATGTAGATTGTCCGATAATATGCGTTTATTTCATACATACCCTTCAAAAGCTTGTTTTTTTATCTGGCATAGGCAGCATAGCATTCAGAATTTTAGTGTGTGGGATACATGCAATGATTTCATGCTTGTGTATATCTTTATTTACTAAAGAGCAAATAAAACACAGTAGGCATTGACATGGATATCTTTCTCTTTGGTTATTGAAGCACGAGTGTATCTTTTATGACATAGAAAGGCTGATCATTTGGATTGTTTCAAAAAGTCTGTAGAAACCGACGAGCAATTTTTTATGCCATGTTTTTTCCTTGATAAAATGATTGAATTAGTTTTAGATTTTTTTATGCGTAGTAAAACCATCTTATTCAGTTTTTCTCGTCTCTTTTTTTCATTTCTTTTTTATCTTCTTCCTTTTTTTCTTGTGTTATCATTATAGGGTAAGTTAGTCCACATGGGAATGTGCGACCATGCGTTTAACGTTATGGTCGGAAGTCAATTTGTCGAGAACAATAGAATTCATTTACAGCCTTTCCTTTCTCTTTCTTTTTTATTTTTTCGTATTTTTTCGTATTTTTTCCTCTTTTTGATGAAGCACCGAGTTTATGACTTGACCTCTCCGGCCTCTCTTTTTTTTTTTTTTTTTTTTTTTTTTGATAATGCTAATTCTCTTTTCTTTTGTTTTTGATAGGAATTAAGAAAAAACCAACCAAAAAAAAAAACCCCCCCAAGACAATCATTGGTAAGACAATCTATCAACTGTCTGTCAAAAAAATATAAACTAAATAAGATTAATTTAGTTACAATCATTTGCACTCATTTTACTTTCTCTTTTATTTTTTCCCCCTCTTTTCCTTTTTCTTTCTAACTTGAACGAAGCTTCAAGTGGCCATGTCACAAAGTAATGTAAATATGGTCTGAGTATACGAGATGCTCAACCCACTCACATTTTTATAGGTTTCGATTTACCACCAAATCAACCTCCAGCAAACAATAATGATAATGATATCAGATCAATCCCTCAGACGAGTACAAATCAATTCAAACCACCACGTATATTAGATTATGGACCATTTCAAGGCCAAGAGGGAGATACGTTTCATATTAATTTTACATTACAACAAAGCTTGGACCCTTCCTATGCACTCAGAATAGCTTTTGATTCTTGTTTCACAACGTGTCATTTTTCAGTCAATCCGGTTACTCAAGTTGTCACCCTTCATACAACAGTGCCAAACTCAAATGTACTTACTTGCACTGATCTCTCACGAGTGCCTGTCTATCTTATTGTTATGCAACAGGAAGATCAAAAGATTATTGATAGTTGGCTTGTTGGCTATTTTTCATACTATTCAAGAAAACGAGCATCTACAGAATATGGACAGGTAGGTAGTGCTGGACTTAATGAAGAAACAAAGCGCTCTAGATCAGGTAAAGAAAAAAAAAACGAAAATAGATAGATTTCTTATACAGTTCATATAGATCACTTGCAACAACCATCCTATACGATTGCACCTAGCTATTCTTCATCGTCATCCAACACAGGCTATTATGGACTTCAGCATGCTCCATACGTAGGTTTGCCTCCTACACAACCATCGCCTAGACAGCGAGAATATTTTGAAGACCCTACTTTATTAAGCTATTATCGATCAAATGATCCTACAAGTAATTTCGAATCACCTTATGGTGATACAGCGTCTAGCTTCATGGGTGCAAGCGGAAGCGCGGCCCCCATGTTGGCTACGCAGACTCAGCCTTCAGTACCTCCCACACAACCTCAAAGCACACCTCAAGAAGCCTATAACTTGATGCCAATCTTAGACACTGCTTCCATATCGCAGCAACATCCGCCTTCCTTGCCATCTTCTTCTACCCTTCTTCCATCACCTACTTCTAATCTACAAATGAAACCTATTCAACCACCATTATCTTCGTCTTCAAGCGAACCTTATCCTTCTTCTATTTCACCTACATCGACTGGCGCCAATCCTTTTGCTAATCTTTTGAACAAAGCCAATCTTCGTATTGAAGGCAATCTAGAAGACATGCTCAAATACTGGACAGCTGAGGAATGGGAAAACCAACGTCGTCTTGTTCAATTCTGGCGAAGACAAGAAGGTAATGAAGTGACTTGTAAGTTTGATAAGTTTACACTTCCCCTTGAAAAATCCAAGCAGCCTGATATGAACAAGATCATCGTTGTCTCTTGCATCTATTGGAAAGAAAAAGATGATTACTTTATCACTTCAGTGGATTGTATCTATCTTTTGGAAAACTTGATTGGTGTCAAATTTACAGTGGAAGAAAAGAACAGGATTCGAAGAAATCTAGAGGGTTATAGACCATTGACAGTGAGCAAGATGAAGCCTGAGTCTGCTGATTTCTTCAAGTTAATTATGGGGTTTCCTAACCCGAAGCCAAGGAATATTGAAAAGGATGTCAAGGTGTTTCCCTGGACAACCTTGGGTGTCGCCCTGAAAAAGATTATCAGTAAATATACGGCAAGCTACAGTAGTACAGCTAGTGTCAATTACGATGTCTTAAGTTCTACTACAGCAAGTGGCGAATACAGTCAACAGCAACAATAATATTAATATGTACATCATTTACTTTATAATATTCTAATATTTAATTAATAATAACTATGATACAATGAAGAAAGATATTTACAGATTATGCTTAGATGTGTTCATGTAACCATTAATGGCTTTTTTGATGTGGATAAGATATGGTGCTTGAGAAGCAAAAGGATAGCTGGAATCGTCGCCCATACAACGTAATTTGTCATACAGGACACGAGACAATACATCATGGTTTTGCTCAGCTCTTTTTCGTATTGGTATATTTGCTGAAGTAGACAATAGCTTAAGCACATCAACACACATGGTGATCCAATGGATTTCAATTGCACAAGGTAGTAAAGCATTCATGGCTTTATAGATCTGAGTGATAGCATCTGAGCAGATAGAGACAATAATAAGCGCACGATCGCCATCAATGCGACCAAATGCAGCACCTGTCAAATCTGTTTCTTGAGGTTGCTCCATGACTTTAGAATGCAATGACATCCAGTAAATATAGTAATTGAGATTACAACGTAAAATACAAGGGTCTTGACATGTTTCAACTACTGCTGAATCAATTAGACGATAAGGACTTGTAGCCAATCTGACCCGTGGTGCTGTTGCTTCCCATACACTGAGAAGGTTGCGTTCTAATTGTTGGATTATGTTTGAAGGGATAGCTTCTACCACACCTGCCATTAAGCGAAGTGCACTGCCTTCCTTTTCATTAAGATCAGCACTTGGGGATACAATCAAACGACATACAGTCTGAAAAGCGAGCACAGAGTTGACAAGTCGATCATCTGAGGCTTCGCAGGGTAATACGCTCGGTAGGCCCACATCAGGGTGTTGTGTGATATGTGAAAAGTCTTTAGCATTATCATATATCATGTGTAGTGTTACTTCAATATATCGCACAAGATAGTAAACTCGCTTAAATGCTTCTGCTTTGATGATATCTTCTGATGTTCTTATGTTGCGTTTATCCATATAAGTCGATCGTAATTGAGTCATCATTTGCCAGCAAATGCTTGCTTGAAATCGACCTTCGACGCCCTTGAGTGCATGAAGACTGCTGAAAACAAGAATATGAAGCGAGAGGCACGTATCCAACGTGGGTTCAGCTTCAAACAATGTTTCCTTTAGCATTTCCTTCGCTTCTAAACGACATATTTCTGCAAATTGAGAGCGTGTAAATGTAAATCCCGACATGTTGACATGGACACAAGGCGAGTGTGCGACCATGGCAACCACAGCAGTGGCTAGTAATGAATCTGGATTCTCGCAAAGAAGAGGATAGTAATAAGAATGAATCAGGAATGGGTTGACTAGGCCTTGGCAGTTGAAATAAATACGAATCATGGACAATTTTAGACTACGAATCTGTCGATGAACATTAGGCCCAAATCCATCCAAAAGAGACTCGGTTGTCTGGGCAACTTGCGTGGCAGTGACTGCTGAGAACAAGGGCCGAAACATCCGTTCGTAGCCCAAGGATTGAAATGTTAATGGCACAACTTGTCTGCCGTCCAATTCAGACAGAGAGTGGTTAATTGAAAACTTGCCTTCATTGACAAATACGCCGAATGCTTCTTGTAAGAAACTGGCAAGGTCTGCCATGGATCGAATATTGGTTTGTAAGTGAATACCATGTTGATTACTGGAAATAGTGAGTGCCCAGCGTGTATGGCTAGAAGAAGGCAATGTCTGTATTGCTTGACATTTATTTGGATCAGTGCATTTGCATTCGTTGTTGGCGATATTTTTTAACCGAGAAAGTTCAAGTTGAATATTTTCAGTTTCGTCTTCTAGTGTCCAAATAGCCTCGTATAGCTTATTACGTTTTGAAGTTGAGATGGCTGGTTTGTAAGGGCGGTTAGGTTTCTCTGTTATCTTAAAAATACAGTCGAGATCGAGTTTGTGGCAGCGTTCGCAAGTTGAGTTATCATAGCTGACGCACTTGCGCCTGTGCATACGACAGTTTTCACCTAAAAAAATAAAGAATTACAAGTGAGTATGGAATATGATATTTTTGCCAAGAAAGCAGAATTGATTTACATGGCTTATTTCGTCTTGGGCGAACTCTTGGCTCTTCCTTCATCATAGTCTAGTGACAAGTGGAGAAAGAATAAGAGAGAGAGAGAAAAAAAGATTCCAAAAAATCTGTTTGTCTTTAATAAGGCAAGCACAATGCGTTTATAGCTCCGCATTTTGCTTCCTTTCGGAATCTGTACTACATGCTTTGTGTTCTACAAATGAGAAACCAAAAAAAGAAGCAAAATTTTTCTAAGATATAGAAAAAAGGAAACATTTGATTGTCTTGAATCTGACATAGAGTATCAGACATCCCAATGTGCACGATCTATCTAGCAGTCCACTAGGTTTTTTATATAGGTAAAGTCCTTTGTTGATCTAGTATTCAGACAGACGCAAAGTATCAGACATACCAATGTGCCTGGGCTATCTATAGTCCAATTATATCGACTCAGCTGTCGGAAATTGGGGTCCATGCCAGGTCCGTTAATAAAGTCATACATATTGCTTGTATCTTTAATCATTTATTTCACTTATCTACTGCTATATCACAAAATTCAAACTCTCCACTAACACAGAAGTGTATTAATTTGTGAATCCAAAGTATTATATACAAGATAGTCTCAATTGAACACACAGTCTAAATAGACTACAATTGCTCAAGTCAGATTGATAATGGAGGAAAACCAATTAGTGAGTTTTTGTCGAGGAAGAGATGGCAGTGAAGGAGAAATTTATAGGCAGATGAGGGAAGCATAGAGTCAAGGGAATCTCATGGTAAGTGGTTGCGCATATTTCTCATGCGGAGCATACATAACTCAGGGAGATCAAAGGATGGGAGGTGCTTTAGATCAAATAGGCCTGGATGAATAAAGGAGCCGCCAACTCTGTTGTAAACCTTTTTTTTATTTGTATTAAATCAAAATTGGCATTATTTTTTCCAATCATCATATTGGCAAAGGCAAAATTTTAGTTGAAAAAGCAAGTCTGTTTGCAATGAATATTAATACTTCTGCAATCATGACCGAGTCCCTGGCATACTGTGTCTATCACTGTAATTCTCACCTGTGTCACCGTCTTACTTTTAGAACCACATGCAAACTTAATTAACTTTATCATCATTGTTGCGCTTGCGGTTCTTGGTCAATTCTACAAAATTAAATATGTGTTTATACTATCAGGCAGAAATTCTTATAGTAGTCTTACGCAGGCATTAACTCCTAACCTATGTAAGTTTGATATAAAATGACAAAAACATGCGGCCTTTCTTTTCTTTTGCTCCTTAGTTTTATGATCTTGAAAACAATTTTTTAAGGCTGAAAGAGTTAGATTATAGTTGTTTTGATAAAGCATGCACCAAGTTTTTGGATGATCAAAGATTCGGATACAATACGCAAAGTTCAATACAAAGCATCAACGACAAACTGGGAAACTATTTTCCGCATAGTTTATTCCATTTCTTTTTTCAACAAATATCACTAGTGTATACTCCCTTTTTTCTTGCTCTTTCTTTATTGCAATGCTCACATTATTCTTGTGTGTAGCTTTTTTGTTATTGCCTGTCAATGCGATTCCCAAATTTCATACAGGTAAAAGATATTATGCAAGAATTTAAGTATGCTTAACCTTATCACTTTCATAGTAAATGATCATTTCAACAATGGAACAACATGTCCTTTGATGACAAAGTCGAATGTACTTTGTCCTATTTTGTGTGTCACAGATCATATACTATGTCCTAAAGATTATGGGCCATCCTCTTGTCCAGACAACACTCAACTGTGTGCAGATGGTACATGCCATACGAGTTGTGAATCAACCAAGTTTGTCTGCTCTTGTCCTTCTAGACCTAATGCCATATTAAAAGCATGCAGAACACCTCTTTATGTTGATATTTCACACTATGATCCTCAGCAAGCGACTAAACAACAATACGAATCATGCTCAAGAGCTATGACCAATGACACTCTGTTTATAGACACATGGGCTACTCTACAAGACGACAGTCAAGCAGCTATTTGGAATGTATGTGATGCTCCTGAGGGCATTCAGTTTCCTATTCAAGGTAACTTCATCAATTGAAACTTTAGGATTTATATCTTTGTAGCAAACACTGTTATTGTTTATTTGTCTATTTATCTTGGATTTTTTCCTCTTTGGGCATTTTGGGCATTCTATAAGCGCATGAAGGAAAAGGTAACAAACTGTTCGGAGAAATTTATTTACCAACAAACAAACAAACCAACAAAAAATAGAACCATTCTGTCATTGAGGAGCCCATCATTGAAGAAATTAGATACAGCCATGATAAACAGGAAAAAGACAAGTTTAGCGTTAAAGAAGTATATCAGACTGATTCAACAGATGAAATACAACAGAAGGGGTTTCAGAAAGATAGATTAGGCAACCTAATGATAGCTTATATTGCTCTTATTTCTGTCTCCTGGATAGTTATTTTGCTGGTGCTGTGTCTAGATTATTATGGATATGCTGCTCAAAATGTACCGTTTGGCTTGTTCTATAATTCATATGACTTGTCTAGCAAAGCTTTCTGTTTAGCATGGTTTCTTGCTACCAGTTGGTACTTGTTTATCAATGTCGCTCGTTCAAAAATCCAAAACTATTTCCGTATAGCTGTTCCTTTTGAACAAGCAGACTATATCGAAATCAAAAAGCCACGCAGAGTGATTCAAATGAAGCATGAAGCTTCAGAGCAACATGGCCTTATGCATTTCTTGGCCTTCTTAGAAACTGGGACAAGACAATTGCTTGGATTTGATACCTTGACCATGACTGTGCCTATTATACGTTGCTCGAATGAAAAATACTTTGAATTTCAATCAACTCGATACCATTTTGATTTAGCACGCCAGTCGTTCCAACCTGTGAATGTAAATGCTTTCTTTTCTTGGCATCCTCAAGATTTAGTTCAAATGGATCAAGGACTTGAAGAAACAGTAGCTACATCACGATTAGATATAGTAGGCCCCAACTTCATTGCTGTCAATGTGCCTAGTTTTCCTAAAGCATTATGGCAAGAATTGACAGGGTTCTTTTATGTTTATCAATTGATGATTTTGTGGTGTTATTTTTACTTAGCTTATTGGCAAATTGGTGTGTCAGATACATGCGTTATATTATTAGCTGCCTTTATTAAAGTTGTTGTACGCCTTCGCTCGGAGAAAAGAGTCAAGAAGATGGCAGAACATGTGGATACTTGTAACGTATTGCGAGACAAGCAATGGAAAGCAGATACAACAACAGCTAACTTGGTCCCAGGCGATATTATTCAGATTCAGTCAAATCAGATCGTACCTGTTGATGCTGTTATTCTGAAAGGAGATATCATTGTTGATGAGAGCTCACTTACAGGTTAGTAAGAATACAAAAGAAAAGGGCTAACCATTATATATAGGAGAACCACTTCCTATTCGGAAATTCCCTTTACGTCTTTCAAACAATAGCAGTGATATTATGCCTTTTGATCCTCAATCGTCTACAGGAAAGAATAATTCATTGTTTGCTGGCACAACAGTCAAGCAATGTACATCTGATGCCATTGCACTTGTATTAAGAACACGTACAGATACAGACAAAGGACAATTGATTCAGCGTATCTTGTTTCCTCAGCCAGTCTCATTTATCTTCAATGAACAACTCAAGCTTGTGTTTTGCTTGTTATTGATCTGGGCTATTGTTTTATTAGGTGTCGGTGCTTGGTGGTTAGGCGGTACTGGTATGACTGCTTGGTTTTATGGTACTGTATGTGCAGCTCAAGTCATGAATCCACTGCTGCCAGCTATACTAGTTGTGGGGCAGTCGGTAGCAGCAGGAAGATTGAAGAAAAAGGGTGTGTTTTGTGTGGATTTTCCGAGAATTTTAATGGCAGGCAAAGTACAAGTCTTTTGTTTTGACAAGACAGGCACTTTGACAAATGAAGGCCTTGAGTTTTATGGTGTACAACCCTCGAAAGACGCTACTTTTGAAGATCTTCATCATGATTTTCACAGTCTAAAGGCACACTTCTTGCTTCAAATGGGATTATCATGTTGCCACTCTGTGACCATGTTGAACAGTCAATACATTGGTAATCCAGTGGATATTGTGATGTTTAAAGCGACTGAAGCAACCATCACCGACACTGATGAAATTCACTCCACGTCCTTACCTACCTTAAAAGTACTTCAGCGATTTGAGTTTCAACATGCACGTGCTTCTATGTCTATTGCTGTCAAAGATATGTCTACAGGCCATGTACACGTGTTTTGCAAAGGGTCCTTTGAAAGAATGGCAGAAACAAACCGACATATTCCGGCTGATTTTGATAGGCAGACATCTGAACATGCTCGCGTGGGCTGCTATGTGCTTGGTATGGCTCATCGTGATCTTGGTGTCTTAACGCCTGAACAGGAAGCTGATATTCGCAATAATTGGACAAGAGATCAACTCGAATCAAATCTGGAATTTATTGGCCTTGTCTTGTTCAAGAATCTGCTTAAAACAGACACGACACCTGCCATTCAACAGATCAAAAACGGTGATGTCCGTGTAGTGATGATTACAGGCGATAATGCAATGACGGGTGCATTTATAGGCAAACAATGTGGGCTTGTGCCTTCTCAGACCACATCCATTGTTTTAGGTGATATGGTGACATCGAAGGGTGATGAATATCTCGTATGGACAGATATAGAAACAGGTCAATCAATAACAGATATTCATCCTGCTATTCAGTCAGGCAGCGAACTAGCAGTGACAGGGAAAGCGTTTCGTTGGTTAGTAGAAGAAGGCATCATCCGCGACTATTTGTTCTCTATCCGTATCTTTGCTCGTATGACACCAGTAGACAAGATGATGTGCATCGAGCTATTTATGGAGAAAGCAATTACGGCCATGTGTGGTGATGGTGGCAATGATTGTGGTGCTCTTCGGTCTGCTCATGTAGGTATTGCTATGTCTGAGTCCGAGGCATCTGTTGTCTCTCCTTTTAGTACACCGAATCGATCTGTGCAAGCCTGTGTTGAATTACTCATTCAAGGACGTTCTGCCTTGGCCACTTCTTTTGCTAGTTACAAGTATTTGATTATGTATGGTGAGACGATGGCAACTGTCAAGTTCTGCACATTTTATTATACCATGTCATTTTCTCAATGGAATTTTATTTTGATTGATGCCTTTATTACGGTATTTTGTGCATTTGCTGTCACACAAGCTGGTGCTGCAAAGAAGCTGTCAAATCATAGACCCACAGCTCGTATTTTGGGACCAGAAGTGCTATTGTCTGTACTTGGACAGTTGTGGATTAATGTTTGGTTTTTAGCAGGTGCTTTTATTTGGTTGTATACAAGGGATGATTTCTTTACTTGCCGAGAATGGGATGCAAGAGCTACAGATGCTTCGAAATGGTGGTTGTTGGGCGATAGTTTTGAAGCTGATGTACTTACATTTGTCTCCTTATTTCAATTCGTGAATTCTGCTATGATATTTAATTATGGTTATATCTTTAGAAGAGCATGGTATCGTAATTACTTTTTAGTTGCTGTCTGGGCTACTTTTGTTGCTATTGTCAGTTATTGGGAGTTAGCAGGTAAAAGAGAGAGAGAGAGAGAGAGAGAGAGAGAGAGAGAGAGAGAGAGGACAAAAAACTTAGTCAATGCTAACACTATTATATAGACCCTAATCGATTTGGTTGTTTAATGAGACTTAATTGTGGAAACCCTGATGTTTTGGTCTCATTAGGCTATGAGAGACCTGATTTCTATATCGAGCCTTATAATAATCCGCTAGGACACAACGTATTACCCAAGTCATTTCGATACCAGCTTTGGGCCTATTCAATTGCCAATATGCTAGTTGCACATACCTGGGAACGATTTTTTATTTTAGGTCCTATAAGACAGTGGTTAAGACAAAGATATCCTTTGAAGCGCCTTGTTTTAAAGCTCTAATAAATAGCATTTCTATATTAGGTGCAGTGTATAACATTAATTACTGAATATTAGAAACGAAACAAGTGCTATATTACGCTTATTCTTCATCTTTCATCGAGAAATCTCTCGAGACCAATCTCGAATTTTATCACTTTAAACAAGAAAATATCCTGTTTTTCCTTGGGGGGTTTTTTCATCAAATTGAAAGTCTTCTTTATCAATTCTCAGGAAATGAATGATCCCAATCAACGTAACATTTTCATGCGAAAAATAAACATTCTAACTCAGATGAGTCTTTGTAGAACAGACCAAGACCCTTTTGTTTTTTCTCTTTCTTCTTTTCTTTTTTTATTCAAACAATGGTAACCCATTCAAGAACAGCTATTATTGGTGCAGGTGCTGTTGGTGCATCACTTGCTTATGCGCTTATGTTCAAGAACGTATGCTCTGAAATTCTTATCGTGGATGTCAGTCCAGATATCGTCAAAGCGCAAGTACTCGATTTAGCTGATGCAGCCAGCGTAAGTCATACGCGCATTCGCGGTGCTGCACCTGAAGAAGCCGGCCAGGCAGATATCATTGTCATTACAGCAGGAGCCAAACAGAAAGACGGTGAACCACGCACCAAGCTGATTGAGCGTAATTATCGTGTCCTTAATAATGTAGTCAGTAGCATGCAACCCATTCGAGAAGATGCTGTTATCTTGATTGTTTCAAATCCGGTGGATATCTTGACGGCCATTACACGCAAGCTTTCTGGCTTACCGGCAAATCAAGTGATTGGCTCGGGTACTTATCTGGATACCACACGTCTTCGTGTTCATCTCGGTGAAATTTTTGACGTTAACCCACAGAGTGTGGATGCACTTGTGTTGGGTGAACATGGTGACTCGCAAATGATTGCATGGAGTGCAGCTACCATTGGAGGACAACCTTTAAGTTCTTTTCCCGAGTATGAAACGCTCGATAAAAAAGCAGTGGCTAAAATCGTATCTGGTAAGGCGATGGAAATTATTCGTTTAAAGGGTGCTACGTTCTATGGCATTGGTGCTTGTGCGGCTGATTTGGTTCATTCAATTGTGTTGAACAAAAAAGTGGTTCACCCGGTGTCAGTCTTTGTTGAGCGACTTGGTGTAACATTGTCTATGCCTGCCAAAATAGGCTGGGAAGGAGTTCAATGTGTTTATGAAGTGCCGCTTACTGAGGAAGAAGAAGAAAACCTTCAACAATCAGCTGCTGCCCTTCGTGAAATAGAAGCACTTTACTGATGATACCCTTTGACCCTAATTGAGATACAGACAATGAACATACTCTCGTTTTTTTCAAAAAAAAAACATTCGGTTTGTACGTAATTAAACAATTTTTTAAAGCATAGTAAAAACAATCCGAATAAACGGGTTTTTATATCCTAATATAGATAACAAAATGTTTGTAATCGACCCCATAGTTGTATTTGACAAAAACGGTTTCTGGTACAGACAATTGTTACAAAAGCAGCGTATATGATTGTCTCATTAATATCTTTTAGATTGGTTCGAGATCCGCGTTGCTGCTATTGTTGTAGTCACTATACGTTTCTATCGAATCTATCAAAAAGATGCCATATCTAGACGCTATTGTCAAAGAAGTAGGTTACACTGAGTTAATTTAAGCTGAATCAAACATGATAGACTCTTCGATTGAACTCTCCCATTACAAAAACACTACCAAGAATTGCAGCAAGAGATGTTGCTGTTGATGGACTCCTCATTCCTCAGGGGACACTTGTCGATGTTGACATTGCTGCTACGCATATGAGCGAGTCTAATTATAGCGATCCATTTGAATTCAAACCTGAGCGATTTCTTGAAAGTGCTGATGTTACTTCTAAGAAACAAGGCCTATCATATGTACCCTTTGGATATGGCTCTCATGTGTGTATTGGTCAAAATTTCAGTCTTGCCGAACAACGTGTGTTTTTGGCCATGCTGTGTAAGCTAATGATATATGCAAAAAGAGAACTCTAATTGACCAAATATTTAGTGCGCAAGTTTGAATGGACGTTGGCTCTTGATTCTATGCATAGAGATGGTATGATTGCTGAAGGAAACGGTGGCGTAAGACCTATCAATCTGAGAATCGACTTTAGACCTCGCTTTTAGAGTGTACATCTCCAACAATTGTATACACGTCTTTTCTTCTTGCCATTTCCAATGATTGTTTCACAACGAATAAACAATGATGATCAAAATTACCATTTAAGCAGTTTTAATACGACTTTTAATGTTGCCAAAGGTTGTATTCAAACCACAGATGCTTTTGAAACGCAACACAAGACTCTATCCCTTATTGTGACACTTTTGACGTAGACGAAATGATACCATAGGTCATTTTTGATTGATGTTATTTTGATAGTTGATTTAAAAAAAGGATGCGTCTCCTTTTTTTTTCTTTTCTTTTTATTTCACTTTTATTTCTTGCTGATATTCTCAATGTCTTATTCAACGCGTTATGTTTGACTACTAGGTTAAATGCATGAAGTATTAACCTAGACAGTAGACCCCAAGTGGCTCGTCTTTCATACTTTGTTTAAAAAAGCACATAAATTGCATACGATCCATAGAATATCTATTTTTTTATAATATGGATTCTTCTTCAAGAATAGAAGAGACAACGCCTTTACTATCTCGGGCAACTGGTCAAATAACCACGAGATATAAAAAGAATTCATCTAAGCTTATCTATGGTTATGTACTTGGTGTCTTGTTTGCCTTTATGGCCTTGATTTATTCCATTCGCAGTAATTTGCCTACACCTCTTTCTGACGTTGAAGCACGCGAAAAGAACGGGTTTGCCGGTATTCATTGTTATAACGAATACTTGTCACATTTCAATGCACCCCATTCTGCCAACCAAAGAGAAAATGGCTATCTCAAAGACTGGATTGTTAAATTAGCACATGAATTCAAAGCAGAAGCAAACAATAATGGTATTGAGATGGATATCATTGATCAAGATCCAACTGATATCGTTACTAAGCGAAACAAATTCAACACAGGCAAGTAAAGAAACAGAGGAAGCAAATCCAATGACTAATTCCAAATACTTAGATACTGGCTAGTAGAATCACGCAACGTCATGATTCGACTCGTAGGACAATCAAATAACAAAAACAAATCTTTTCTTGTCAATGCTCATTACGGTAAGGGAGAGCTTGTAAGTACTTTTGGTCTAATAGTAAGTAGATAGTGTATCTACAAGTCATGGTGTAACTGATAATGGTATGGGCACGGCAGTTGCTCTTGAATTGCTCCGTTACTTTGTACAACATCCTTTCAAAAACATAGTGATTTTCCTTTTTAATAACTTTGAAGAAGGTGGTTTGATTGGTGCTGATGCGTTTGTACTTCATCCTTGGTTCTCTACGATCAAGTTGTTTGTCAATTTGGAGGGCACAGGTGCTGGTGGTCGAGCTATTTTGCTTTGTAGTAATATTTTGTCTGCTGTTCAAGGGCTGGCCTCTTCAAATGCTGGCTATTTACATGCTTCTCCTTTGGGTAAAGATTTACTCAATGCTAAATTGCTCAAGAGCGATACAGACTACACTGTGTTTTCTAAATATGGTGTTCCTGGTCTTGATATTTCATTTTATTATCCTCGATCCCATTATCACACACAAAGAGATGATTTGGCACATACAACTCCCCAGTCTTTGCAACATATGGGACAAATGGCTTTAGGATCTGTACTTAGTATTGATCAAATCGAGAGCATCATACAAAAAGCAGGTAAACCTGAGCCTATCATTTACTACGATATTCTGGGCCGTGTTATGCTTGTCTATAGCTTTTTCACCTGTCAATTGCTAAATGTACTGTCACTTGTGCTTATTCCTTTGGGACTTCTCACTTGGTTCTGGTTCTCTACTGACAATGGAGGTCATGTAGACGCCAAGAGAGTGGCATTAAAACATAATCTTTGGCTTATTGGACAAGGTCTCCTTTCTACTCTCGTTGCTCTTGTCTCTATGGTTGTGTTTGTTGCTTTCTTTTCTTGGATCTTAATGTTGATCAACCCTTCTGCTACTTATGGATCTACTTATTCTGTCACTGTTTACTTATTTGCCGTTTCTTTCTTGGGCCTTGTCTTGTCTCAGTGGATCTTGACCAAACATTCATTCATGTTAGAAGAGAGTTTGAATACGACACAAGTTGGATTCTATGGATTGACGACGTTTTGGTGGTTGTTGCTTTTAGCAGCAACCATATTGGCTACTCAAAAGATGGCAACTACTTATTTTGCCATTTACTTCTTTATCAGTAGTTCTTTGGCTACTGTATTACTCACAGGCACTATGCCTTCCAAAACAGAAGAGGGCAGTGATGTGGCTATCAATGGCAGTCGTTATTGGTCTTTGGCTTTCTTGATCCAAGTCTTGTTGCCAGGCACATTGTTGACTGAATTCTTATTTTTGGTGATTGATTCAATGCGTCATACAAGTGCCGATGGCACTCCTGAATGGGCTATTTATGGTCTATTGGCTACTCCAATTGTGTTGATTGTCCTTCATTTATTGCCTTGGGCTCAAGCTGCTGGTGAATTACGCACAACCACTTTCTGTGCTTCCATTGTGTTGATTGTCCTTCATTTATTGCCTTGGGCTCAAGCTGCTGGTGAATTACGCACAACCACTTTCTGTGCTTCCATTGTGTTTGTAGTCATTATGATGGTTTGCTTTATCGCTAGTCACCTAAGACCTATTTGTATCTCTTCGAAAGGCGAGAAACTCTTAAGAAAATTTTCTTCTGCCTGAGCTTTGGGTATAATCCTACCCTTTTCATCAGAGAGACTGTTCCGCTATACGTCAAAGCAATACCCTATCCAGACAACCAAGTTTGGACTTCTTTAGCATTCTTCAATGCTCCAGTTCGGACTTTCATTCGTAGCAAACAAGCCGTAAGATGACCTACTCTTGATGGTCTACCGGTACCAGTGCAAGTTTTCATTTCTGGCAACTCTTTTCTAATACGAGAAACTGTTGATTTGGTAACACCTGTTAGTTTTGAGACCTGACGAATCAATTTGCCAGATAAAAGTGCAGATTTGACATTGTTTCGTTATCGTACGGGAGGCTGTAAGGCATGATAATAAGGAGAAAAGGTATGTATATAGAATGAAGAAAAAAGAGTTTTTTCTGAAAAGCTTGCCGTATTTATATGTAGTCGGATAGGTTGTGCTAGAATTTGCCAAAGAATGTGGAAAACCCACGATTGAGGATGCTTATTCGCTAAAGAAAATAAGGTATTCAAGTTTTGCAGGAAATTTTTTTTACGTAAGTTGTCCAAAAGTGGTATCTCTTACTAAATAGAAAAATTGAAGTAACCAGCAAAAAAATGCGCTTTTTCTGATACTAATCCAAGGTCAATACGACGAAAATATATTAATTCATGCTTACAAATGAGTTTTATGGGACACTTAATGTAACCACTGTACTTGTTCCTTGACCATGATTTCAAAACCGAAGATAGTATGCGTAAGGCTCTACGTAGTAGTTTCAACGTAGAGCTCAAGAAGCAAAATCTCAAGCTTGCTGAAACCAGCGCAAAAGAGTCTATGGTTGCAATAAATTTTGCTTTTAAGTACAACAAGGTAAAAAAGAAATTGCAACAATTGTATGTGCACATAAATGACATATTATATAGAAAATCACCAAGGAACAACGCTCTTCAATCATTGCAATGTACTTTGCTTTGGTAAGCTCAAATATACTATATCTATGTGTAACTCTCGTTAAATGTAATACGATATTTCATAGGAAGAAGATAAGGATGTCGAGGATATCAAGGAGAAGACCCGAACTGATTTTGAAGAAGTAAAGGCACTCAATTCCACCCATCCATCAACACAACTCGATAAGATGGCCATTGAACTCCTCGAACGCTTCAGTAGTCTCAGCCATAGCGAAACCGTTGTACTCAAGTAGGTCAATATTAGAACCTCTGAGACATAATAATAACATATTGATAGGTTGGCTTTAAGTCACATCGTCAGCTTTTTTGACGATGAACATTTGGCTTTCTATAAGAATCATATCAAGAACGATGAGGTATGGAGCTTGTGGGAAGACAAGAAGAAGAAGCAGTTGGATGTCGAAGAAGAGAAAAAGAAGATTGTTGAAGATGTATTTGGTGCTGTTGTCAAAGTAAGCATGATTAGCCTAATGGCCAAAAGACAATATTTTACTGAACCATACAATCAGGAAGCAAAGCAAAGCCTGGATCATGCTCTAAAGTTTGTATTGAAAGAACAACTTGAGTTGCTAGACAAGAATGAAAGAAAAACATTCAAGTATCAAATGTTAGAAGCTGCAAGCTATTTGTAAGTAGTTGCTGATTGGGACGACAAAGCAAAAGTCATCTAACTAACTTAAATGATTTAGACTTCACAACATGGAAGACTGGGAGAGTAACGCTCAGCCATCAGAAGCAGAAGTGGTGAACCGGGTGAGCGGCTTGCTCAGGATTTTCTTTAATGACAGTGACTTGAAGATTAAGATGTTAGTCTGTTGTATATATATATTGTTGTTGTTGTTTACTCAATACTAACACACTTTTAGCGGCGAAACTACTGCCGACTGCACCAAAGCAAACAGGGTGCACAATGAGTCACAGTTCTCTGGTAGTAACTCATCCTCCTACTTCTCTTCACACTCGGAATCAACTACAGCAAGCAACGTTAGCGGTCGTAAAATCGATATGAGATTTATGGCTGATAATGGCATTGAAGTTGCCTTGTGCGAGTTTAAAAGAAATACGGACAGACGCAAGCTGACAGAACAGCAAGGCAAATGTTGCCGCTTGAACGTTGCTTTGCTTGAGGATTTAAAGACCATCGACATAAATGACAGAATAATTGCCATAACCTGGGGTGGTATGTGTGTAGTTTGCTTCATCGATTTTTTTGGTGTCGCGGATAATAGCGTTTCTGAACAAAGACAGCCAATTGAGGTTGAATATAACCTTCCCTATATGTATAAACCAAACAAGAAAAGGTTTAAACCTCAGATAACCAACTGTTCTGAACTATAAATATTGAATCTGATATTAAATTAATAAAAAAACATCTTCTCTTCCACTTCTACTCCTGTTCCCCAATAATACACAACAATAGAAGAAAGAAGTCAAAGCTGAACTTGATTCGTATAAGGAAACTGCCTTTAGCAAAAGCCAAGTTGTTATCGTATTCGTCAAGAAGCAAGAATCAATCAACATGAAGTATGTAATTACTTCCTTCTTTATTTGATTTAGAATATATATTTTAGTATGAATAGAGAAGACATGAATACTGTGTTGTTGATAGATGTAAGTTCTTACTTTATCAAAACACAGACGTCACTGCCTTCTAAAATATTTTCCCAGTAATATCATTGGCTAGAGAATATTCTATCGTCACCTGACCTGTACTGTTGAACACAAACTTTAACTTGACATTGGTGCTTACGACATTTGCTTTAGGATGCTAAGGCAGACTGACTGCTATTGAAGAAGGTTCTGATGGTGTTTACATTGCTTACCCTCTGGGCAATGTTGAGGTCCCTACCGACCGAATACTCTTGGATGATGTACTTGTTCAAGGCATGGTGACCTTGTGTCAGTGGAAGGTTGGTACTTTTTTTCCCTTTTTAGTCAACAATTGTATTAATGTTTGTCATAGACATACCTTGTAGGGCTCTCAAACAAAGTCAAGATGAACAATACTCGCTTTGGGCCAATTATCAAGTCAAGGGATGAATTCGCTGCTATGTTCACGTCAAAACAGCAAAGCAGAAAGCGACAAAGAAGCGTTAGCTGAATAAAGTGTGCAGTTTCTTTTCTTCGTCTTTAAATCGTACAATGGGCGGAAAAAAAATAAGTGAATACTTACTTTGTCATAATTATTCTGAAAATTGAAGAAAAACCTGCGGTGTTTGCACCATAGTTGATTTACAAAAAGAGATTTACGTACCTTGCCTCTTGCTTGTTCAGTTGTCAATGTGCGTGTTGAAATCAATCTGACAGTTATCGTTGAACGTCTCAATTTATGTGCTCCCTCTTCTCGAAATCAGTGCTCCAAATTACCAATTCTATCGGAAAAACCAGTAGAACCAAAATATAAATGATAACTGAGATCATCCCTTATCATAAGTAAAGCGAGTCATTAAAGCTTGCTAATCAATAATGATATCTACGCTCAGCTTGAGTCCATGGATAAACTAGTTTCAGCTTATTTTGTATAAATAGTCGCTGTAAATTCATTAGATAAAACGTTATTTCACTTATTTAGAATAAAAGGATCATCAAAGTATTCCTCTGTCTTTTTATTCTGAATAAAACCCAATCATTACAAAACCAATCCTTACGTACATCACAATCTACATAGTTAACCAACTTTTTTCTTTTAATATCCACCAAATAAACCTGAAGAACATGCTTATTATAGCAAAACGAGAATCAGCAAAGGAGCTCGACTAATAGCCAATGGACTCACCATGGTCATTAAATTTTGGAGTCGAGCGTTGACTTGTCTTTTTTCCGCCCATTGTATATTGTATCAAGTTCTTGATTAGATACTAACAGCCTTATATTGGCGTTGATCGAGACAGCTTGACAGCAACATAGAATGACCAACTTCTATTTATTGAAGGTTGCACGCAGATATTACAAAATAAAGAGAATACAAAAAAAGGACATTTGTTCCTTGAATAGTTCAGGCTAAATTTAGGCCGTTGCATTTGACTTGCTTAAACTATGTCGGTAATCTTCACATCTGTAAGTAGCTGTGACAGTCGTGGAGCAGGATAATCAGTGTTCATTGTTATCGATGCCCATGATGTGTTTTAACATCTTTTAATCAAACACATTGAAAAAACAATGCTGAAAACAAGACTAAAAATTCTGTTAGCAAGTAAAAAAAAAAAATGGTAAAAGACAAAGGCAAGTACACATAAAGTTGTTCACTCCGGGCATGGTGACCCGCCTCGCAATCCTTTAAGTGTACTGTGACATTATCTTTAGTAATATGTAAGTCTTCGTCGACAATGACATCCAACACTTCGGGCATGGTGACCCGCCTCGCTTCAGCCATGCCTTCGTCAACTAAGAAAAAATTTACAGCATTGTCTTTAGTAATATGTAAGTCTTCGTCAACAATGACATCCAACACTTCGGGCATGGTGACCCGCCTCGCTTCAGCCACGCCTTCGTCAACTAAGAAAAAATTTCAAGAGATATAAAGTATGAAATTTTTTTTTTGTAGTTGGATTATTGATTAGTCACGCATCGCAGAGAGGTGGGACGTAGAAAAACAGGAGTAAGGAAAGACGAAGTAAAGATCATACAATGATCAGGGTTATTTTAGCAAGGAGTGATTTTTTGTAGCTAAGGCTAGCTGATAAATTGTATCTGAAATGATACAAGAATGTTCAAAAGCAACCTGGTTGAGAATCAGGTTCCAATAGGATTTCCAGATATTCCATTGAGCTATTGCAACGATGGATACAAGCTTGGAGCGGTTTGTAATGACAGGGGGAAAGGCTTGAAGAGCGGGGATCTTGTAGAGGGAGGAAGGAATAAAGTATACCAGAGGGTAGTAGCAGTTCAGTATTTCCAACCAAACACTCCACTTGGTAGAGCAGTGGGCTATGAAATGATCATACAATTCCGGTTGTGATTTGCACAGACGACAGACAGGAGTAGAGACAGTACCAATCTTGAAAAGTTCGGAAGCAGTGGACAGTTTCTTGTGAAGCACATGATACCACAGTGTTCTAGCCTGAGGGAGCATTGGAGTCCTCCAAAACAGAGAGAGTGAGGTATGAGAAGCCTTTATTTGCGATTTAGCTTTGTCTTCATAAGGATGCAGGCAGAAATCCCTAGAAGAGAAAGAGCGCTACAACCTTGTATCAATTAATTGCTTGGTCAAAGCATCATAGACAGAGACAGTAGATGGTGTCACATCTTGTATAATATATTGCCACAGAAAAGGTTGAAGTTTTATTGTTCGTCTGCGAAGGACGTCTATAAAGAGCTGATGGCACAATCCTGGCAATGTTCCATATTCATGGCGAACCTTTAGGCGTAACCGGTTACTCTGTTCATCAAAGAGGAAGAAAAGAAATGCCGGTACTTTTGAATGTCGATGAAGCCAGTGGTTCTGAGGTGCCTCTTGAAACATGTTAATCAGCGGAAAGTAAAGCAAGTTGGCTAGGGGCACATTATCAAGTTTGAAGTTGATACCAAAGTGATTAAAGACAGCATAAATACCATTGACAACTGAAGTGGGATGACAAAGACCATGACGGCGAAGAGTTCTAGAGAAAAAGGGTAGCAATGTATTGTCAGCATCTGAAGACATGATGCCGAAGTGTTCTGTCATAAGCACTCGGAGCTGAGAAGGAAGATTAGACGAACTAAACAGAGTAAAGACCCATCTCATCTGCAGCACCAAGTATTGTGTGATAGGTTTGAGGGCTCCTACACCACCTTGATCCTTAGGGAGACATAACTGGTCAAAAGAAACATAAGGAAACTTCTTTTGCCACACGTAAACATAGATAATCAAACAAAGTTCATTCAGAAATCGCTTAGTAGGCGCAAACAATCGCGAACAGTACCAAATTTTGGATAAAATCAAAGTGTTGGCAACGGTAGCTCTTCCTTGAAGCGAGAGGTGACGCTGAGAGTAACCATGAACCCGTGTACGCACTTTTTCCAATAACATATCCTGAACACGATTCCGTTGAGAATTTGTGCATGGCATATAAAAGCCAAGGTATCGAAAAGCAGAAGGGGAATGATGGTGGTAGTATGTTTCGATATCATGACTCAAAAGCAATGATTCCCAAGATTCTGACTTGACACTATTCAGTGAGAAAGCTTCCGTCTTGTGCTTGTTAAATCTTGCATTTGATACAGCACTATACTTAGTCAAGTAATGTTGGAGACGCATAAAATCAGTGGCATCCTTGACAAACACACAGACATCATCAGCATATGCGATGCACTTGATCTGTTGAAACGTAGTGCTCATTGTCGGGACATAACTTTGATATGTAGGGTCTTGCTGGATTGAAAGAATCAGTGGCTCCAAAGCGATGTTGAACAATAAAGGGGACAAAGGATCACCCTGCCTTAACCCACGTTGCTGATGTACTGGATCCGTAAAGGATCCGTTGACATTGATTGCTACTGAGTTATCAAAGAACAAATTATAAATACTCTGTATAAATAAGGTAGGAAAGCCTAGGGACACAAGAGCTTGTTGAAGATATGTTGGTAATACTCGATCATAGGCTTTCTTCTGGTCAAGAAGCAAACCTACACCTTGTGATGTTCATCTTCAGTTTTTATGCAAGTCAAAATGATTCATAGGAGTTGGTTATTTTTATGTGATCCAAAGTGATACGTCCACGCGCGCCACCGTAGCAGAAATTGGTGCAACATACATAGAAATGTCAAAACTCAAGGGCTGCTGAAGCAAAAAAAAAAAAGGTGTGCAACATAAACCCTCTAGCCTACGCTCTATCTTTATACATAGTCATTTTGAAAGGCTCCTCTGTATCTTTCTAAAGTTAGTATTATATATGTACAAATACAACACAAATAGACATATCTGTTGTTGAATTTCTTTAATTTATAAAGACGGCGACTCAAAGAGAGAGAGAAATAAATTTCTTTATTCTTTAAACTTTCTTTCTCTCGCTTATTTATTACATGTTATCGAACGTAGAAAAAGAACATTTACCTCCACCTTCTGTATTGTTTGGATCAAACTACTATTACCTTTCTCCAGGGACGACAAAGCCAATGGTGATAGAACAAGCCCGATCTGGATATATTTTACCCCCACCTTCTAGCTTTCCTGGATACCATTTACCGCCACCTAATCCCCCTCTAATAACCAATACCTCTATCCATCTTCTACTCTTTACCCACGCAAAAACATATTCCGAGAAGAAAAGTATGCATCAAAACAAACACAAAAAAGAAAAAGACGTCAAAAAGAAACCAACCAAAATCTGCAATCCAAAAAAAAAAAATCAACATCACCATACCATTATGAAATATTAGAACTAAAAAAGAAATCAACTAAAAAACAACGTAAAGAATCAGAAGCTGTGTCTGCTGCTGCTGCTACTTTGGCTTCTTTTGCTTCTGCTGCTACTTTGGCTTCTTTTGCTTCTGCTTCACCAAGAGAAGATACAGACGACGAAGGATCAGAAGCAGACAATGAATGTGTCCATTTAGAGTCTTGTTTAGGTCAAGGAGGTTCTTTTGAATGTGAATACTGTGGTTGTAATTACAAACACTTGAATTGTCTTCAGAAACATGGCTGGGAACATACTGAAATACGTCTTGGTATGACTAAACAACAACAAACGCAACTACTAGAGGTAAGCTACACTTTATTTAATTTTTTTTTCTAAACCCATTGTTAGGCAGCACAAATCCTTATGGATATTGCCAGATATGGTATGAAAATGCTGTCATCATCATCATCATAATAATAATAATAAAAACCCCAATTACTATGAAAAATTGCAGATTTGCATAAAAATGTAAATCGTTGTTACTTTTGTGTTTTCAAGGTTTCATCATGTCACATCAAGAAGTACCATCCCTTGTCTCTTCTTCTACAAATATACTGACAATACAAGATGTTGTGCTTGATTCGCCTGTTTGGAGGGCTAATGTGTTACATTTACAAGATCAGATTGATATATTTGAGAAATGGATAGATGGGTTTATCAAAGCATTAAAGAGTTACATTGAAACCATGATAAGTAAGATGTTTATTCTTTATAAATTTGTATTAAGTTGTTCATAGAACATAATATACAGGCAAGCACGCTATGTAAGAAGACACTACTAACTGGTCTGGATGGCACCTTGATTGGTATAGAAAAAAAGACATCGTGTTTTATCAATTTAACATGTTGATAGATGATAAGATTGCAGGCAATGTAGTAACAAGATTTGCTACTACCCTACAGTCTACTATTGCATATAAAACGAAAATGGTAAAACAGACATGCCTTCTTTATTTTGTTTGCTTATACAATGTAGGCTTCTGATTTAGAGGATTCGCTACTCGTTCCTTTACAGTTGATGATCAAGAATGACTTGAAGGGCTATAAAGAAAGCAGAAAACAATTCGAAAGGGCATTGGACCGATATGAGGCACAATTAAACAGATACCATGTACTTAGTAAACAAAAAGAAGCAAGTGCTTTAAGAGAAGATGCTTTTCAAATGCATGAACTGCGCAAGGCCTATGTCCGCAGCAGTGGCGAGTATTTTTCAATATTAGTAGCATTCAAAGAAAGTCTAGAACAAATGCTAGTGAGCTGCTTTACAGGAGCATTAGACGCTTATATTGATGATATTGACGAATCTGCAGCAGCGTGTGCTCATGCACGTACAAAAATCAATGGTTGGAAATACTGGCTAGACGAAAAGAAAAGAACCAGTGATTACCAACTGGAAAAGATGAACAAGCGATATACAGAGCTGCAGGATGCGTACATTAACCAGTCTAAACCACACCGTTCTCTCAAGAGATATTCTACTTCAAGTAATGATCCCATGTCTGCTGTATCCCCTATGGAAAGTGATGATGATTTAAGCACACCAGACACAAACAAGAATGAAAAGCAAGGCTATCTTAATTGTCGTATTGCTACACCCAAAGTTACTCGACCACCATGGAACAGAAAGTGGTTTTTCTTACAAGATGGCTGGTTTGGTACATGCACTGTGTCTACTGTTCAAAAAGAGAAAGGCTGTATTGTTTTGGGTGACCGTATTCGCATCTCAGAAGCCATCTTTCGTATATGTTCAGATGTGGATCGTCGGTTTTGTTTTGAAGTAACTCATCCTAAATATACTTTCTATTTACAAGCAGAAACTGAACAAGAAATGCAACAATGGCTATGGGCTATTGAGAACAGCAGAGACAATCCAGCATCAACCTCAACACCATCACTTGGTGCATTGTTGTCTCCCAAGACCAATATGAAAAGCACAAACATAGATGGTCTCATTGCCATGTCTACTTCTCCTTTGCCTAGCCCCAAGTTAGAGCCCAATTCATCCACAACTACTTCTTCCTTAACTTGCCTCATGATTCGAGAAAGTTATCAGTCTGCTTTAACCAGTGAAGCAACCAGTCAGACAAATACAAACAGCAATATTTCTAACCATCTCTCTTCTTGGGGAATGCCTTGGTTAAGCACGGGTATTAATGCGTTTGCTGGTCTAGATGACGATCAGTCTCTGCAAGACAACAAATCAATAGCCTTACATGAACCAAACCAAGTGGTTATTTGGCCTACAAAACTGGAAATGGATGTCTCGAAGCCTAGCTTGATGCCCTATCCTACTTACTTAGAAGAAAGTCAACGAGAATTAAGAAGATACTTTAGTCATGTGCCTGAACAAGAGACTGTGCTCGAGTCATTTGTAGCTTCTTTCTATCCTTTTTTAGAAGACTCCTTTGGCTATAGTGGAAAAGCATATCTAACCCAAACTAACCTTTGGTTCTACAGCTGTACATTCATGACGTGTGTCAATATGGTCGTCATTCCGTTTGAAAAGATCAAATCTGTCCGTTTAGAAGACACAATGATGCTGATTGATACAGAACCCAAGCAGTTTTGTTTTAGTCTTTGGCTTACACTCCCCAGCATGATTTCAGAGAAACTAAAATGTGCCGTCGAGAATTACAAGACCATGGATATCAAACAACTATATGATACTCTTCGAAATATCAACCCTCCCCCTAAAACAAAAAAGATACCTACAAACCATGTCACCACATCCAGTGCTTTATATGCTTCTATCACCCCAATTACCGTGCAAGCACAACAACAGTACTTATCTCTTAAACCAAATGCTTCTACTTCTACAACCACAACAACAGATGAGGGAGAAGACAATCATAGTACCAGCCATCATCATGAAGAAGATAACACAGGCACATCTTTTGCTCATAATTCTCCTGCACAAGGCGCTTTAGCTGCTGTAGCAGCAAAGAGTAACCAACAAAAACGAAAATCTATCATGAAGCCTACTTCTTCAACAAAAACAACAACAACAACACCTTCAAACCATGATTGGCCATCCGATATACCACAACCTAAAGAACCTGTCTCTTGTGGATGTAAAGACCATCTTGAAAAGATAGAAGCTGATCTCGCTCTCTCTTGCAATGCTAAGCAGTTATTTGATCTATTGTTCTCAGATCAAAGTACAGTATGGACAAAATTAAATCAATCTAAAGACTGTAGTGATCCTGAATTTTCATCCTGGCAAAACCAAGAACGTACGATGCAATATATCATGCCTGTATCCAATCCAATGATTAAAGCCAAAGAGACCCAAGTGATTGAGACACAACATATCCTGCAAGAAAAACCTCATCTGTGCTATACTGTGGTGGTGAAAACCAAGACACCTCACTTACCTTATGCTGATGCATTCTTGCCTACCATCAAGTACTGCATTACGTTTGTATCGCCTACAGAGTCTCGACTGGTATGTTCTATTGGTGTTCAATGGTTAAAGAATATCTTTGTCAAAGGCATGGTCAATCGTGCAGCCATCAAAGGTATGCAAGAAACAATTGCTGGTATATTACCTCTCGTCAAAGCAGAAGTATCCAAAGAAACAAAACAACAACAAAAAGAAGAAGATAAACCAAAACCAAAACCAACTGACATACCAAATAAAAGACCCTATGTTAGTTTGGAAAACAAGATGCCTTCCTTATGGACGTGGATATTGGGCTTGATGTGTATATTGTCTGCTATATACCAATTATATGTTCAGCATAGATATCAAGCTTTGTTACAGGATCAACAGACAGTGACTTGGTACGGTATCTATCTGCGTGATGTAGAAGAACAATTGGCACAAAAACAAATGGTCCATGTCAACAGCACAGTCTACAACTTGTTCAGAGAGGCAAAAGTACGATATCAATGGACAAGCAAACAACATAGGACTATGGCAGCCGAGATTGATATCATGAAGGAAAGGTTAGGTGTGCTTCGGTATGAATTGCTGTCGAACTTTCGTATTTTAAACTTGATTGAATGCCAATTGCTCGAAAATGAGTATTATAATTGGGTGTCTGATAAGATGCTTCATTGTCAAGAGGATGGTTTATGTCAGTTGCTGGAAGATGAGCTTGCATAACATGAAAGAATAAAGAAGCATATTATATAGGTGTGTCGGAGTTTACACTGGCTATCGAATTTTGCTCAGATCAAACTTTTGGTCAAAAGAACATTTTAACACCATTTTTTCTTCTTGATGTCTTAGTAAAAGTTGTATATGCTTAGTTCAAAAATTTAATGATGTAAAGAACGCCACACTTTTATTGATAGGATTACATGGAAAACATGACATACCTTGTTATAAGCTGTTTTCTTGTGTTTTCCAAATAGAATGATGCTAAACTGAGCTCTCTCCTATTCATTTATGTCACTTAAATAACAGTGTTTTCATATTCATTTTGGTAACATACATTGCAACATATCTTTTCGAGACAAATTTAAAGACGATATGTAGTAGAGCAAAGTGCTTTTTATCTTTTTCTTCTTTTGTAATATACTAAAATAATGCGTATCGCTTCATTTCTTGAAAATTCCTCCCCCCCCCCCCCAAGACGCGATATCGTTGATTCAACTGTGCTCTAATAAAAGAATAAAAAAACTTTTTTTTTCTATTCTTTGTTGTACATTCCTTTCCCTTTTTCTTTATCCATGTTGGGCAAAAAGAGTCGATCAGAATATTCAAACACTATGTTTGACTCTCTTAATAGCTGTGTAGATAGCTTAACTTCATGTAACCAAACTGTACGGTATGACGCTCAAAGAGAATAAAAAAGAAAAGCTCATCTCCATATAGCTAGATTCACTCCTGTCTTTACTTGAACCTGTTCGAATAGAAACAGCTATTTACAAAGAAATCTTTGATTATTCTCGAGTAAGGAAACCAAAAAAAAAAAAAAAAAAAAAAAAAAAAAAAAAAAAAACGAATTGACACTTACGAACTCAATAGAATTATGATTTAGCTACTGTGAGTGATATTAGACAAGTGAGGAAAGAAGTCGATAAACTGTTGACAACAGGCAATGGGAAAAAAATCTCAGAAAGTATTGATGCTTCCATTGCTGCTCTAAAAGAGATCGAAACGGATTTATTGGATCGAGTTCAAAAACAGGAACTGTACCTTAAAAACCTTAAAGAAGGCCAAGTTAGAAAAGCGCCAGTACGCCCTTTTAAACAACTCACAATAGAAGAATCCAGTCTATTGAAACAAGTTGACATTCGAAATCAAAACCTAAATAAACTATGTGAAGCAGAAGACGAATTGATCATAGAAGAGGCAAGTGTGATATTTAAAAAGCATAGACGCTTATATAGGGTTGTAGCATAATCAAGTGTTGATGTTAAAACGAGAGAATTTAGAGGTCGAAAAAGAGCTTGAAGAAGCAAGTATTCAAACACGAAATACAGAGAGAGAACAAGAACAAGAAGAGGACCGCTTGCTAAAAGAATTGAAAGAATTGGATCAACAAATCAAAGAAATGCAACAACAGACAGCGCTATCCTCGCAAGGTAATTTCAAATGCATGTATATTTATTCCAAAGATGGCTTATTGCTTGATAGAGCCTGCACAAGACTCTATCCCAGCCCATTTAAACATGCTAGATTCTATTATAACTACCTTGACTATTAACAACAGCAAAGCATCACCACTTACAATAGAGAATTGTGGGCGTTATTTAGACGCATTTCAACATGAAATTATGCCTTTGATTCAACATACACAACCCATATCAAATGAGCCTTTACCTGCTCACCAACTACAGACTTTATTATCAGATACAGCATCAAGAGAGAAATGGCTAAATGCAATGAAAATCTTGTGTAAACAACTCATGCCAAATCATATCATGGGCAAGACTGCCAGTCAATTGTTAGAGATCTTAATTCGTGATCCAAACCTTGAAGTATCTGTGGACAGATTAAGACAGGTAAAAAAAAAAAAAAATAAACAGCAAGAAAGTTTCTTTATTGATGACTCATGTTATTAGGAATTTCCAATTGAAAAAGAAAAGCGACATCAATTAACGTTAGTTGCACAGATGCAATTAGAATCTGAAATCATTGCCTTGAAAGAAAATGATATTGTTATCAACAAATAAATATGCAAATTTAAGCGAGCTTTTTTTTTATTATTATTGTTATTCCTCTTCTTCTATTTCATATGCAACAATCTCCTGCAGTTGCTCTAAGATATTTTTACGGGATTTTAAGCGTTCGTGCATTTGTTGTTCCCAAGCATGATCCTCGAGTTGATCAGGACTTGTGAACAACAGATCATAAAATGCTTGATAATCATCTCCCAAACTTTCTTGGCAATTAATAAAGAACTGAGGATAAGATTCTTTTGAAAGTCTTTGAGGCATTCTTCGGATACGACTGATAGGCACATGCGAAAAGAAATAATCACTTGCGGTATCTGCTGCTTCTTCTTCCTCTTCTTCCTCACCCAAATAGCCTACTAATTCTTTGAATTTCTCGAGCAATGAAGGTACAGCCTGTAATGCTTTTGAAATACGCTTCATCCATTCATAATCAGGCATTTTTTGGCGTTCGCAATACAATGTGTTTTCAAATCGAGGCCATTTTGTACCAAGATGAGACTTTAGAGCTAAAAAGAACGTTTTGTTATAATGAATAAGTTCTTTCATTTCAGATGCACGGTCAAATAAAGCAACAAGCATAGTATCAGGTACAATCTGAGCATGAATATCAATGGTAGGTGATGTAGCGCATGGTGACAACAGCTCTTGGGCAGTTTCCTCGTCACCTTGTTGTTCTGCCGGCAGATCAAAAGTAACAGAGGTCTTACGCTTCTGAGTTAATTCTGCATCCATGTCTTTTTGTGGATAAACAAGATAAGTAGTGTCCATATTGATAAAGAAAAAGAAGAAGAATAGAAAAAAGACGAACTATATTTATATGTGTAGGGAAAATTAAAGTTCGTGCTTTTCCCGTATACATGTACAATCTCATGATGTTACCGCGTAAAGACCCCATCACTATTACCATATTTGTCTATAGTTAAACTAACCTGATATAATCAGTTTTCCCATTAAATATGTTTGTCTTACGTGATAATTATATCATGCGAGTATACAATCCCTTGTCACTTTTTTTTCTCTTTTTTTTTTTTGCTTCTTCTTTATGTCAAATAGTTTAAGAAAAAAAGTAGTTAAGCAGCAAAGTAGACTAGCTGCATTGGATCTTTTGGGCACACCTGTAGGTTCAGAAGCAGAATCAGAAACAGAATCCGAGTCCTCGTCTGTACTTGGTGACTCTGTCTTACCTGATGTTGACAGCTCTGTATTAGAAGACGATATTAGGCATTGCGTTGACGAGCTGGGTGAAAAAAGAGCAAGTTCCAGAGAATCAGCATTGACCAATCTATCAAAAGTGATGAGACATTATTATTGTGGATCATTTTTTGATAGTCATTCTTCAGCTCAAGAGGCATTGCTGCAGCTCTTGTTGAGACTCATGCGTAAGCCTGGTACACCTGAAGAAGCTGTGCTGGCAACTCGAGTGATTGGTTTAGTGTTTGTTAATGCTGGGGAACAATCTGAGAGTGAACAAGAATCACTGTATGCTATGGTGATACCCTATCTTAAAGATGTGATTAAAGACTCTACTCATGTTGAACTCAAGTGTCAGGTAAGATACGCAGATATTACTGAGGAAATATCTAATTATAAGTAAAAACAGGCAATTGACACATTGGCTACTGTAACGTTTGCTGCTGCCTCTACCTCTAGCACAAAAGGTGCTTTAGACTATCTCTACAAGATTCTTATATCCAATGCAAATAATGTTCAGCCGGATGAAGCAGAACTATCTACTCAGGATGTTTTACTTGTCTTGGAATCTACTTTACATGCTTATGGATTACTTTATGCTTCTGTTTTTGGTGAACAGAGAGGTAATATAGACGATGCTTGGGATGAATGGCAATCGTAAGTTAAAAGATCTGTGTTGCTTTGTAACTGACTTTAGATTAGTGCTATGCCAGCTCATTTAGACTTATTGGAATCCAAATCAAAGGATGTACGCGTAGCTGCTGGAGAAAATGTAGCTCTCATGTACGAATGCTCTCATGTACAGAAAAAGAATGATTTGCTAGAAGAAGATGCACAAGAAGTCGAAGAAAACGATATGAGCGAATATGAAGAATTAGACGATTTGATTGATATTTTGCAACGACTTGCGAATGAAAGTAGTCGTCGTGTCAACAAACAAGACAGAAAAGAACAAAAAAGTGCATTTCGAGATATTCTAAAGAGTATTCAAACAGGTAGCAGACCTAAAGAGAAGTTGAAGTTGGGCCGACAAAAGTTTATCTTTCGTGGTTGGGGTAAGGTAAAGAGAAATGTAAGATTGTTTAATGATTTTCCTTTGTTTAGCCCAAATCTTGGAACTGCATGCGTTCCGTTCGATTTTAGGGGCAGGCTTAGCTAATCATTTCGAAAGCAATGAGCTCGTTCAAGGTGTATTTTCAGGTGGTCTACAAGACGACGATTCAGAAGAAGAGCAAATCAGTATGGATAGTGGTATGGATGATGAAGACGATGAATTGAGCTCAGTTAGATCAAGAAAGAACGCAAATCGTGCCAAACATGCAAAAAAGTACAAGGATGCATACGAGTATTAATAAAGATGTATTAAACAATGACACTAATAACAACAAACACAACAACAAAAACACACTGGGTCATGGGTGTGATATGATGAGCAAAGGACGTATTGGTAGGCGTACTAGCAGAAGGTGTGCTACTTGAAGCAGCAACACTGGGACTGACGCTAGCTACTACATTGGAAGGACGAAGAGTAGCTGAGGGCAACGCAACAGAAGAGCTTGAGGGAACAGCAGCACAGATGCCAGCAGCAACGCCACTTTGAATAGTCGCGTCTGAAGAATACTCTGGACACAAATCATAGCATTGACGAATCAAGTTCTACAAAGATAATTTAGAGAAAGAAATCACAGCTATTTTCTCTTACCTGAGCTTTACATTGACAAGCATAGTCAACAGGCCCACATGTTTTGAGTGCAGTTTCCTGAATTGTTTTACATCCTTGAAAGCTAAATAAAAGTGAGTCTTCAAACAAGTAAGAGTAAACTTACTTTGCTTCGGCAGCACAAGTTGCGGCGGATACAGACAAAGTAACAAATTGAAGTAGACAAAAAAGACCAATAAACCAATTAATTTGAGAGTTCAACATTGTTTTGTATAAAAAGAAGAAAAAAGAGAAAGAAAATAAATGGCTTAATATAACAAATAGTTTGTCCTCCTCCCCCTCTCCTTCCCCCTCCTTTTTTTTCCTTCCCTTTATAGACCTGCAAAAGAAAAAATGGTTCTATCTCTCCCCCCTCCTCCTTTTTTTTTTTTATTAAGTAAACGATGAATGTTGAATTTTAAATTTAGTACTACATCTTAGAGTGGTTAAGGAGACAATTGAAGTCCAATGTGACTAAACTCGCTTTCATAATCAACTGAATGAATTGCCCATGCAACACAGTAATGAGCCGATAAAAGGCGCCATTCTTCAAGTTCGTCTAGAATCTCTAATTTGGCTATTCTATAAAGATATTAGTTCATCTTCTTGTTAGATAGATACGTGCCTTGTTATTTCTGATTGATTGAGACAAGTATCATGAATAGTATTGATATCCACTGCTTTGGCACTCTGCCAACCAAGATCTTTAAATCGTTTTTCTTGATGTATCAAGTCAGGAAAGGCGTGTATGCCTTTCAGATCAATATCTCGACTCTTTAGGTTCCGTATCATCATTTTGCCAAAAGCATCGTCTGGCTTGATTTGCTCGTACAAAGCAAACATGGCATTTTTCATATGATCTGTAATCCATTGTAGAATATGGCTGGAATCACTAGGTGATAAATAGATAAAGACACATTCAGACAGAAACAAGGTAGGCAATCTAACAACATCAATGATACGAACGTCTAATTTATCGCTTACTCAACATTAAGGCCAGCTTTTATCAGTCTTTTAGAGACATCTTGCCAGTCTCGTAAGTCACCACCAAGTAGACAGTAGTGATCACTTTTAAAATCCATGCCTCCACGCTCTATTTCTGTATGATCAACAAGTGTGTCGAGTTGTTTGCGTCTTTTGATTGACATGGCTTTCTTCATGGTAATCTCAGGGAAATCAACCTCGTAATATCGTTCCAAACGATCAAAGAGTGTCTCGCCTAGATGACCAGCCTATGCAGAGCTTGTTGATAAGTATTTCACAACTAGTGATGTTACCTTAATATTAAAGTATCTTGTATCGAATCCTGCACCTAAAGCAACAATCTGTTTTTTAGGACCTGGTAGGGCAAGGAATTGTGATACTATCGAGTCTAAGGCAAAACAACGAATAAAGGTACCTAGTTATGCCAAGTAAATAAACTTGCTTATATACATATGTATTACCTCTATTGATAATAGGTGAGCGACGAATAGGCTTTTTGACAAAGAACTGGACAAAAGGATCCTGTATATAGTTGAGTGAAGCAGCAGATCTGGTTTGTTGTTAGTCTACAAGAATCAAACTCTTTATTTACTTGCAATCGGCTAACTGTAGCATCATCATTAGTTCCTCTCACAATGTCATCGTTGGTCTGAATATTATCCATTTTATGCAAGCTTATAGAGTGGGAGAGAAAAGGGATAACGGGGCGCGTCGAGTCGATTCAAGTACCGTTTCGAGATCTATTTTTTTTTTCCTTTTCTTCAATCATGATGATCTTGAAAAGCTCAACATGTGGCATGTTAAGTAGATCATGTAGACAAATAAGATCTTTTTACACTTTTGAACAAGGAGACTTTTGCATGCTTCGTCAACTGAAGTCAAGCAAAAAGATCTTTGTCGGTCCTCTTGAACAGGCAGGCACAAGAAGCCTTCGAGGTGGTGTTGTAGCTCACGATGACATTATTGGAAAAAAGACAAGATCTATTCTTAACACACAGGATGGTAAGCCATGACAAGTGCCAAAAAGTAAATGATTAAGCCCTTTTGTTTAGAAAGCTTTAAATATATGGCGCATTTCCCCACATTGGAAGAGTAAGTATCAGAAAAGAAGAAAAGGGCCTTGAAAAACTAACTCTATACAGGTATGTGACAAATGTGCCAAGAGCATGTACGCCAATTTATCCTAAAGATGCTGCTACTATTGTAATATGATAGCACAATATACAAGTATGACTAACACACCTCTTTAAAGGTACAAATGTTAGATTTGGAACCTGGACATTCTGTGCTTGAAGCAGGCACAGGAAATGGATCATTAACACTTTATATGGCAAGAGCAGTGGCAGGTAATTCTGCAGGTCGCATTGATACATTTGACATTCGAGAATCCCATTCAAACACAGCTAAAAAGCATGTTGAACGCTATGCTCGAGGAAGATACAGCCCACATGTCTCTTTTCATATTGGTGCAGTAGCTGACCAACTTCCTCTGTTGATGGAACCAAAAGAGCAATATGATGCAATTGCCCTTGATATGCCTGAACCCAACGATCAAATACCTCGACTCTTGCCTTATTTAAGAAATGATCGATTCATTGTGTGTTATTTACCCAATATGACACAGGTACTTACTCTAGCAGAAAAGATTCTTGATTTACCTTTGGTGATGGAAGCATGTATTGAGGCAGAATGGAAAGAATGGGAAGTAAGAGCGACACATATCAGAAGTCGTCAACCATCAGAAGAAATCAAGCCAGATGCTTGGGTATGCAGACCAAAAAATTTTGATGTCAAAGGTCATACTGCTTTCCTTGTCAAGTTACGAAAATCCGCTTCTGCTCAATAAAAAAAAACAATAACAAACAAGATTCTTTTGTATAGCAAATCAAAATCAAGCATTTTTTATCCAAGTTACACAACGATTCGATTTAAATCTGGCTTTGTGTCAATTTTTTTTTTTTTGTTTCTTCAAGTATATATTTTCTTTCCCTCTTTCTTACATTAATAAGAATAATATATATATATTCATATCAAAAAGATGGTTGCTACATCACTTGCAAAGCAAAACTTTAGTCAAGCAGCTGAAGATGCTATCAATACTCAGATTCAAATGCATCAAATGGCTCAACAGACCTATTTATCTGCTGCTGCTTATTTCAATCACTGCGAAGCTGCTTTACCTGTAAGTAAAATGATAGACGCGTATCATATATCTTATCTTGAAATATTAGGGTTTTACGAAATTCTTTCATGAGCGTGCAGAACATGAAGGCGAACTAGCTCAGTATTTGATTGATTATCAAATCACTCGTGGTGGCATCTGTATTATTGGAAGTGTACCTCAACCATTGGTAAGTGGGAAGCTTTCTTTTTTTTTTTTGGCGTAGTAAAAATAATCGAGATAGCTTGATTGGAAATCGGCTGTCAATGCTGTTGAGACATGTTTAGCTCTTGAAAAGGATGTAAACAAGTCTTTATTGAACTTGACTATCATTGCCTATAACGAAACAGATCCCCATTTGAAACACACTTTAAAGTAAGGGATATATCTCTTTTTATATATATATAATCACTAAAAAATATATATATATATATAATGGATAGGACAAACCATTTAAAGGCCAAGGTTCAAACCATTGAAAATGTTGCCAAGGGCTATACTCAACTCAAACGTGTTGGTGGAGAAGGCCTAGGCTTACATATGCTGGATCAAGACTTGTACAAGCATGAAAAGTTTGTCGTTTAAATAAATTCATAAAAGTGTTTTCTGTTACAGTCTCAGTATCCGTAATAATATAATCGTATGTGTTACACACTCAAAGAATAGATGGTATTATTGAATTCCGATAGACTTCATACACACTACATGTATACCATATTTGCACCTAGTCAAACAAAAGTAAAATAATGTTGTTTGTATAAATTTACACTTTTCTGATTCTATGTTCAATTGAGAAGAGATTGACAATGCGAATAAACAATCTTTGTGGTACAATGCTCTCTGAGTCACACTTTATTTTTATTTTATTTTTTTCACTTGTTTCTTTGTTACTGTGCCAAACAATTTTCAAGAAAATATAGTTTTAAAAAAACTTGAGAAAATCACACTGAGCAATTCTAAAATTCTGATTTCCAGTGAGTCTAAATCCTCTTTTCCAAAAATATAACCAGCTACATCACGTGATCACAAAAGAGTCAATGTCCAGCTTACAGGCAGGCAATGACGGCATTGTCAAAAATAAATTTAAAATCCAGCGTTTTCTTTCTTTCTTTCTTTTATCGTTCTTTTCCATGCCTAATCTTTCAGATACTATTGCTGACCCAAGCAATATTACGCATACTATTGGTAACCTTGCTCGTGCTGCTACCACAAGGCACCGTAGCTCGGTCCATACAAGCAATAATAGTACAGCAGCTTCTTTATCTGTACCTCAACCACCTCAACACACAAATGTGACTCAAAACCATCGTCTTTCCGGTGATTTTTCTTCTAATGCACCTACAAGTCACTCTCATTTGATATCCACTACAATAGATAGTACAAGCAATAGACGTTCTTCACAAGCGGGTCTAGTGGATGTTCCAGCAAGCACGATGGTCATAGAATTTGATGGTGGCTCGCATGTTATTGTAAGACCCAATCGTATTGTGCGTGGAAAAGTGATATTGAATGCTACTGAACGTTTGTATGTGACCAGAATTCGTATTAAAGTAAGTACACCTATAGAAAAAAAGGAGAGAGGGGAGATAGTTATTGAACTGTCATTTTTTTTCTCTCTTAGTTTCGAGCAGAAGAAGTGGCACTTGTTCGAGTCGATGAAGGTGCAGGAGACAGCAAAGGAGGCGATCGTTTACATGAGACAATCACTACTTTTTTTGATGTAGATTGGAAATTATGGGGAAATGAAGCAACAGGTAAAAAATAAGCCTTTCAGACTTGTACTTAATCTTCAATAGCATATTCACAAGCAGGATGGGATGAATTAGAAGCAGGCGTATATGAATTTCCTTTTGCTTTGAAGGTATATTGTCATAGATTGACATCATATGTAACGTCAAGTTAAAACAATCTTGTACTACTTTATTTAGTTTCCTAACGTGAATTACCCGCCTTCAATGGAAGAACCCAAGGGTTTTGGTATTCGTTATGTCTGGACAGCACAGACGGACGGTCCTGCTCTTCATTCAGGATTAAAAAGTCGAGAATATTTGACTCCTTATCGACCTATCATTGTTTCTACACCAGGTAAACCATAGTTGTATTTATAGTAGGATCTAACAGCTCGAATTTAGACCGAGAATGGGAGTTTAAAAAAACCTTGATGCGAGACAAAAAATCAGCCGCTGTAGAAGTGTTTGCCAAGCTGTTAAAACAATCGTATTGTCCAGGTAAGATCTTTTTTGAACAAAAACCAAAGTTGTTTACAACTCTCTTTAGATGAGCCATTTGTGATGCATTTGAAATTATTTGCAGGACAACCAGATTCTCGTATTGTTTCAGTGCATTTCAAGTTTCGTAAGCACCATGAAGGTAAAATGCTCGTTCAAAAGGGTACTGCTTTCCGAGAACATATACGTGTTGTACTACAGGGCCAAATCCCAATTCCTGGTACGGAGTCTAAAATGGAACAAGATATATCATTTGATGTGCCTACTCGACTCGTTTCTCCTTCCTTCATCTCACATCATACAAGAGTCTATTATGATCTTCTTTTTTCTGTCACTTTGGACTCGGGAGGGCTGTTCAAATCAACCCATACGACTGAGTTTACTATTCCTATCACGATTGCTAATTTGCCATATGACCAACTGCTGCGTATTCCTAGCTTGACATCCATTGAGTTTTACAAGACAAGCAAAGAGCCCCCTAGATTCTTTGATCCTACGTTGGATGAGCCAGCTGAACAACCTACTGTATCGAATCAGATGATGGGTTCAATCCAACAAGCACTGATGACTTCTACACCGCGGGATGATCCTCCAAACTACTTTAGCATTCCTACTATACCTCCACAATTTGAATTTGTTAGAGAACGTAAAGAAAGGTCTGTTTATATGACACGAGCTTCAAAAGGCATTCAAGGTGCTGATTTGATTGAAGCCATGGTCATTCCTGGTTTATTTGATGAGTGTTGGTAGAGAAAAAAAAAGAAAAATACCATGTACATAGTTGTAAATAAAAATGATATGTAACTGTTGTCAGAAACCACGATCAAAGTAGACTGTGTATATTTAAAGTGGTTCTTTGTCTTTCTCTTTCTCTTTCTTTCTTGTTTTTTTTTGTATTTATTTACTTTCCAAATGACAAACGACAATGCTGTAGAGCATCCAGTAACTGACAAAAGTCTTTTGTATGGAGCACAAAGTAACAAGTATCAATATGAGAAGGATGGAGAAAAGACACTCGCATTAGAACAAGATCAATCAGAAAGCCGTCAGCCTACTCTTAGGCGTAAAGAAAGATTCATCTTAACCGATCTTCAGAAAAATGGGTTCTTTTCAGCTCCTTCTGACAGTCTTTCAACACAACAGACGACTGCTATCACAAAAGACATGACAAGTCAAATTGAAGACTGCGTCAAAGATATCCCTTCTGACAAAACACAGAAAAAGCCCAAAACAGGTATCTTTAAGAAACTCAAGAATATTTTTATTGTATTTTCCCCTTCATCCAAAAGATGAATAAAAATCATTTAACAATCAAAACTGGACAATTCACATGAGATTGTACATAGTCACTAAAGCTTCCCATAAAAAATCTATGGATACACACGATTAAAATACTACACATGCGCTGCTTTACTCAACCTTTTCCATCCTGATAAGTTTCTACTTCCTAGTATCAAGCAATCTTTCTTCTCTGTTTCGATATAGTCAACCAACACATTACAAGCATGTGTCGAATCAGTCTTGAAGACATGCTTTATGACCTTGAATCCATCTTTCTCAATCTCCTGAACTATTTTATCCATTGCTCTCATTTTCTCCAATGTCAACTGAGATATACGTTGGCAAGATCATTTAAAACAGTTGTATACTTGCCTCTTTTTCAATAGTTTCTAGCGAGTCCGTAGGTGGTAATTCGATTGCTTCTATATATATATATATGTTACCCTATGAGTAGCCACAGAACTAGATATGTTTACCTTGTTCACCAAATTCACAGTCCAGAACCATGACCATAACAGCATGAATTTCATCTGTAGGTCTAAAGAAATTTTCCTTGGCCCAACAAATTGTTTTATTGGCTTCTTCGGATAAAGGATCTACTGCAATAGCAACTTGACGTGGTTTTTTGTTTTGAAGAGACATAAAGAAAAAGAAAAGAAAGAGAAAAAAAACCTAGCCCTTTTTTTTAAACACGATAATGTGAAATCAGCTCTTTTTTTTTTTTTCTTTGTCGTACAATTCTGTAATGTATCTTTTCGTTGCGACTCGGTAATGCAAAAAGTAAAAAGGGAAATTCACGCAGCACAAAAAAAATTCCTTTTTGACATATTTTTTATGGCAAATACTCGTAGTAGAAAAAGAAGAGATACAGAAAAAAATGATATTCCTCGAAAAAAGAGTAAAGGAAAACAAAAAATAGAAGAAACAGTTATTGACAGTACTGACGATGAGTATGACAATGAAGAGTTTATGACGATCGACTTGCCACCTACTGAAGAAGAAGATAGAATTGATTGGGAGCATATTGATTTGCCTCCTCGGTTTGAGGATATGCCAAATGAAGATAAACCTGTCTATAACGATGTTGAAATTGTCATGGAAGCACCAAGACCTGTTCTGAAGTAAATCATCAAATGCAAGAATGCATATGCTTATCATGGGTATAGGAAATCGAACTGGGAAAGAGCATACCAGCGCAATTTAAGAGAATGGATGCATCACTCTCATGTTGTTTTGCTTGTCGCCCATTATAAACTGCGAAATAGATGGTGCTCACACTCAGATATGAAGGTAGAGTATGATTCAGAACCACAACCACTCATTGTAAATAGTCAGTCTGTCTTTCCATTATCCCTGATCATGCAAAACGCTTACTCAAAAAAGATAAAACAGAGTCTGCATTAAAGACAGGCATTAAATGGTTGATTGGTTGGTGGTCTGATTACTTTCGTTTGACAGGACCCGGCTTGTTGACAGTCCCATATTCAGAAGCCATTCGGAAAGATATAACGATTAGACAATGGATAGATCAAGAACAGTCTGATGAATATGGTGATTGTATCAAAGATATTGAAGCCTTTCTGCATCTTTTGTCTCGTAAATCAGCTACAAGAGACACAAGCGCTGAATTGTTTGTAGGTATCTTAAGAGCTTGTGGATGTGATACGCGACTGGTGTGCTCATTACAGCCTATACCGTATAAAATTGCACCAGAAACAACAAAGAAAGGAGAGCCAACAGAAAAAGAAGAAGAGGAAAAAGAAGAGGAGAAGACCAAAACTCTGTTTCCCTTCAGGCCGAGATCAAGAACTTATGTGGATCCAAGTAAAGAGCTCTGTCATCCAAGAGCAAAACCACCTTGTGTGTGGGCAGAAGTATGGTGTCCTGACACCAAACGATGGATGTGCATTGATATGATTCGAGGACACATTGATAAGCCAGGATTGATGGAACCAGCTGCTTTAAACAGATCCAACTGCATGTCTTTTGTGCTTGCTTTTTCCAATGACAACAAGAATGTGGTAGATGTGACTCGTCGATACACCTCAAACTTAGAAAGAGCGATTCGGTTACGAGAGAGACCTTTGACCAAGCGAGAAAAAGAGGGCGGTATGAAACTCTGGTCTGATATTTTTCTCTCTTGTTTGATTCAAAAACACGATGAACGAGATAATGAAGAACAAGCATTTCTGGAAGAATTAGAGACAAGAGAGATTATGCCTACTTCTATTAATGCGTTCAAGAACCACAGTTTATATGCACTTGAAAGGCATTTGAAGAAATATGAGGTATTACATCCAAAAGAACCTGTTTTAGGCAGCATTCGAGGTGAAAAAATCTACCCTCGTTCTTGTGTCAAGACGGTAAATACAGCAGATGCGTACCGTAAAAAGGGAAGAGAAATCAAAGAAGGAGAACAGCCTGTCAAAATGGTCAAAGCAAACGCAATGACGATCGAAAAACGACGATTAAAAGAGCAAGCAAAACAAGATGGTCAAGAATTACTTGTTGCCTGTTATGGAGAATGGCAAACACAACCTTACTGTCCACCACCTGTTGTGAATGTAGGTACAAGTATAGGTTGGCTTATGATTGACCAAACTATAGGGTAAATTGGTAAAAAATGCTTATGGAAGCATTGATTTGTTTACACCAGAGATGTTGCCTCAAGGAGCAGCGCATATACCGAGTACGTTTGATTTAATTTGAATTATTTTACTCACACGATTGTATAGTCAAAGGCATTGCTAAAATGGCCAAGAAACTTAACATTGATTATGCTGATGCAATAGTTGATTTTGACTTTGTAAAAATGAGAGCTGTGCCTGTTGTGGATGGTATTGTTGTAGCAGAAGAGAACAAATACATTTTGTTAGAAGCATGGGAAGAACATGAACAAAGCGAAGCAGTCAAAGCCATTGCTAAAAAAGAAGAAGAAGTCTATAAAAATTGGAGAAAGCTTATCAAAGGATTATTGATCAAGGCTCGTGTGGATCAGACATACGGCAAATCTGAAGAAAGAGGAGAAGACAAATGGGACAAGTTCAATGGTGAACGATCTATTGAACCCAATCATGATTTTGGTGGAGGGGGATTTTTGCCTGAAGATGATTAATATTACAAAGCTTTTATTATTCTATTACTACAGAGAAGTTATTCTTTCCACCACCATCTTGTATTACTTTTTTTTTCCAATGCACCTTTTTGACGTTTGTCTTTTCAGTCAATTCAAATAAATAATAGGCTAGTTTGTTAGAGAAATGATGATGAAGACATTTGGTATATCCAATAGATGTCATCATCTCTAATAAATGTATATGTGTCATGTATCTTGAATTTGTCACACAAGGAAGAGGTACAACCAAAAATAAATAATGCAGGCGATCACTTATAGTAGGTGAAGTTAAGAAATTTCGAGTGTGGATTAACATTTGCCCTATAACAATCAGTAAATACTTGTATCGTATGCTTGCTTTACCTCTGTCTCTTGGATCGCCCACAAAGTTAATCACTAGACTTAGGCAGACAATATCAAACTTGTCTTTGTCCTGCACAGGTGGTTTCATTTTCAAAAAGTCCTGTTTCTCAATATCTGGATGCTGTGGGTTCAAATCAACTGGTTTAGCTGTAATCCAAGAGGCATATGGCTTGTAATTATCGGGCGCAACAGCTCCTACATCCAGCACACGCAGTGATTTGACGTTTTTATCTCCATACTGTTTTAATGTCTGAACTAGCCATTTTGAAGAATCGCCTCCTCTTGTCTTGCTTTGACCTAACTGGGAGGCTTTTTGATACCAGTCTAGACCACCCAAGGATTCCATTTCTACCAAGATAGATTGTTCTTTTGCTGTGTCGATCTGGACTTCAGATCGACACTTTGCTAGTTCTTTATTGAGTACATGAAAACGACGAATCAAACGAGCAGTCTCTACCCGAGAATGCTTGAATTTTGAAGTTGTTGATTGTGTTTGTGAGGTGAAGGGCTGTTTTCTCTTTGATTTCTTTGCCATGAAGAAAAAGAAAGCTTTTTTTTTTTTTGCATGTCAAACTGTCGTGACTTGTTTAACACCTCTTTTCTTTTTCTTTAATTTCAATGACAACTAGAAAAGTAGCTTTGACTTTGTTCTCTTCAAGTACTTGTTCTCTATGTACAACTGCAAAAGAGTCTATACTTAGAGTACAAAAAAAGGTAAGCTTAATACAAGCAATGGTTTGTTAAATATTGTTAGGCGCCTTTTAGTTTAAAAGTACTTGATATTCATAAAGACAAAGATTGTCCTAAAGAATTCCGAGATAAATACATCTTTGATATTCCTGTTGTCCATTTAAATGATCAATTTTTAATGCAACATCGCGTGCCTGAAGAAGCTTTATTAGAGGCTATTAAACAATATGAAACAACTGGCAAAATCAATCCAAAGTATTGAATAGTTTTGAAAAGAATTGATCGTTTGAAAGTACTGTACCATGACCACTACTTGGGTTCATTGAAATAAAGCTATCCAAATTATGCATCCCTTTACAAATTAGATACTGAACTTGTAGCGTGTTTCTTACCTCTTGTGATGGCAGGATAAGAAGGCGGTTTTGCAATATACTCTCCATTCTTTAACTATAAAATATGTGAGAGAAATATAGACGTATATACACAATACCATGTGGCTTCTGTCAGATTGAAATTGTTGTAGATATACTTCTGCTGGAATCAGTCGGAAAGCATGTTGGTATTTCTTATTGAATACCGAATTGGGCTTAAAGGTGTGCATAGCATACATGTCTGCTGGCGCTGGGAAAGGCAGTAATGTATCGAAATCATATACAAGTGATTCACTACTATCGAAGGATTTATATATGTGATATATAGAAGATATACTTACCCTTCTTTTTCGAAATAAAGAATGACATGGTAATCCTATGATAAGAAATCAATTTTTTTTGTCTTGAATTTATTTTACTTTACCCATATCACCATATGCTCTTCTTCTTGGCCTACTTTTTGTTGCCACAATGGTACCTAAGACTTTCTTAAAAACTGTTCTAAACAATGAACAGATAAATTACAGCTCGATTGTTGTTACTGATAAAAACAACTTGAAAATACTCGAGTAACTCTGGTTTTCTGGATTGAATGTCTTGACAAAGTTTATAGATGTTCTCCTCACAGTAACTGGCAGTATAGTGCAGGGTATCTCGTGTAAACTTCAAGATGTCCATCTCAAAAAAAGGATCTTGGTTATGATTTATAGTTATGTTGATGTTAAAAAAGAAATACAAAAAGAAATTAGCTCCCTAAATTTAGTGTTGCTTTCTATTTAATGCTATTCTTTTTTTTTATGTTTTGAGAGTATATATATGCATCATGAATGATGCGACTTCGAGTAGGTCGACTGTTCAAATTAGCTGTATGTTCTCACATAAGCCAATTCATTATTTTTTATGCATATTAAGTTTATATTTGATTAAACAACGATGAGCAGTGATATTATCGTCTTATTAAAGTTCAATTTTAAATGGTATTAAAGGGTATCAAACAGTTTTTCCCTAGATATCATTCGATCCATGAGACAAGAAAAAGAAGTTATTTGTGCCTTTTTGCGCATTAAAACTAGATACATAATGATTGTTTCGGAATTACATATCTTCCGAAACCTTGAAGAAAAAACGCTATAACTCATCAAGAACCAAACATAAAATTCTGATATTTATAAAATTCAAAGAATTGTGTTGTCTTTGCATTTTTTGATAATCAAAAAGTTTAAAGGGCACTTGTAATAGAAATTTTAAATTTTGTCTGAAATGTTACTTACAGACTCGCCAGTCATCAGGAGGGATTAGCTCAGCGGTAGTAGCGAAAGATTGCAAATCTTTAGGTCCCGTGTTCGAATCACGGATTCCTCTTACTTTTTCTCTCTTCCTTAGTAAGAGATGTGGGGTGTGTAGTTCTTTTTGAACCATATACAGGGCTACTTTATTTTTACTACCGATGCAATGGAATCAGAGGTAAAGCATTTTTTGATAGTATCTATTAGTTTTGAATAGATCAACTGCAAAGATTCAAGTAAATTTGAGTCAACAAATAAAAAGAAAAATTAACAATAATATCGTCAAATATGCAATTGATGCACCTCCAAGAAGGAAGTCAGTTTTTATTGAATTGAACAGTTTGTTTTGGCATTCTTGCTATTGATTGAGACATGATTAAGCCTTAAGCTACTTGAGCCTCTTTTTTCATGTTCTTCCCAAGCAATTTGCAATTGCAAGCCTGTTTTCATATGATAAACTGTGAATGCATGTGCCTACCACTAAAATTAAACAGGAACACAATAACTGGCAGTACTTACTCGCATCCAAGCTTCTGCCACTTCAGGTATATACTCTTTTCCTAACCTCACTTCCAGAGCAATTAATAATGCAGACCCAATTAACGCAAAATGTTCAGTCCTAGCACCATAGAGATAATGGCGGGCACCTAATTCTCGAAGTTTGCATAACAACAGATACTCGTCGTCTTTAGCTGCTGTATCGTTCGTTTTGCCTGAGTTTTTAGAGGAGGCAGTTTGTAAAATAAGTTCAGGAAAGCTAGATGCATTGCTTTGTTTCCGTTTGTTTGCATTTATCTCACGAATGGTGCGTGCTCTTTTCTTAGTAGAGGATTCGTTTGTTACTGACGGTGTTGGTGGTCTTGGATCTATGACTTCAGGTGATCTCACGATATAAGAAATCATACCAGCTAGTGCTTTTGCTTGTTGAACAATGTTTGTAAAAAGAGGTTTTAATGCTGGGTCAATTTGAAACAATGCGTCATAAAAGGCCAAACCAAAAGCATGCGAAGGAGATACGTTGGGTCTGTCTGTGGGTAGATGTGTTTCAATCACGCGTTCCCAGGTATAGCGAACAATGTCTATCTGTGCTTGTGAAGGTGGATGGTGATCTGGATAAATACTTGGGCGGCGATTCTGATGGTCTGAAACATGTTTTAGAATAGCTGTATCTTCAGACAATGATATCGAACCAACTGCTTTGGAAGTGTCTAATAAAGTAGACGATTTACATGAGTTTGATGCGTCTATGTATGGACAACTTGAACTAGCTGTGTTATCAGAATGCCCATGTATATTGTTGTCTGTCATGAAATAAGAAAAGAAGAAGAAAAAAGATAAATAAACAAATCAAACAAAAAAGTATCGATTTATAAACATTTAAGAAAACAAGGAGACAATACAAGGAGATAGTTGGTTTTTTTTTCTTCATTCAATATCAATGGTTTTTTTTCTTACGTCCATAAGCAACATAAACATTACTAAATGCCTTATACTCGCCAGATTCTAATTCCTCTCTAAGACCTTGTGTTCCTTTCTTGTATTCAGCATTGGTCATTTGCATTAAATCAACTAAAAAGGTACCAGCGGATTCCAAAAAAGCATAAAAGTTTTGCCCCCATAAGTTGCCAATATCAAGACCCCATGACCCGATAGGTATTGAAACAAATTTAACAGTAACATCTTCAAGGTCAAGATTATTCAATAACCTTTCAAATTGAAGAGTAATTCTACCATCATTTCCTCGTTTTGATTTAATGGCATCGAGAACTATAAAACGATTAATATATGCAGCATGTATCTAGTCCGATATATACTCTGGTCCCGCCATGATTCACCCTTTGGTCCCAACTGATGTGGATAAAGCTCAGTCTCAATAAGCTGTATATATCCCCCTGGTTTGGTGACTCTCTTTAATTCATTTAGAACAACTGGCCAGTCCTCTATTTTGTATGCCAATATGGTGATACTTTGTTGTACGTATTCGAATGTCTCTGACTCAAATGGTAATGGACCCTCCAGTATGTTGTGTAATGTGAATCGCAGATTGCTTTCTCTCTCTGGTGGAGGTGTAACATGAACATATTCAGAGCGTGTATCGTTCTTTGGTGAAGTTTTAGATGATGGCAGTAAATTACAGACATCCAAGGCATCAAAAGTAGAATTACAAAAATCTTCAGCCATGTCTATGATTGGATGGCCTATCTAAACTATGCATTTTAGAATTCAGCGGTCTATCTCATATCATTTCTTACTCGTAATCCAGGTCCACATCTATATAAACATATGCTTAAGAGGACTTGTATATTATAATTCACATAACTTACCCTACGTTCAATACCCGAATACCCTCGAATAACTTTTGTTTAATAGGAGGCGGCGTAATGTGTCGACTACCATCATTATTAGATACTACATATATACTTTCAGTATATTTACCTTTCAAATGCCCAACGTATAACATAAAATTGAACTCGATGTCTATCAATTTCAATTTGATCATTTGGTAGCGGATAAGGCATGTTCTACAGAATAAATCAGAAAAATCTGGAAAACTAGAAAAAACAAAGTTTGTGTAATAAAAACCTCCATTACTTCTGCATTTTGGAATCTTCTTCCTTTTGTCCAACGAAACAGCTGAGGACTCGATGAAGAATGATCGATAAATATTTGGTTAATTTCATTCAGTTCGTTGTTCTTTCCTTGTGGAATTAAAGTATTGACATTATCATTACTTGACGTCTGGTGTTTTATAATTACGTTTTCCTGTTTCTTTTTATGCTGCTGATTGTCTGGAACATGTTCATCATTACTGGTTGCTCCTGTATGTTTTGATGTATGTTTTCTTTTCAACGGCTGAAGATGTCTTGGTATTTTTCTTCTCTCAATTGATATGAATTCATTGCTATTAGTGAATGTTCTTGTGCTTAATGTTGAGTTTGAGATAGTGTTTCCCATTTCTATTTATCTATTTGTGAATAGACAAAATTTATAGCGTCTATAAATTAACCATAAAGGAAGGAAAGAAAAAGAAAAAAAGAAAAAAAAGTCGACGATTTATGTTATGTAATTGGAAGAGACAGAAGATATAGAAAGAAGACAGTGTAACATGAAATCATGTGTTTTTTGTGCTTAGGTAACGTTCATCAAAGAAACAAAGAAAAAGATTCTAGGAATATAGAGTTTATTGTCTTTTCAAATTGACCATTGTGCTCCTCATTTTCTCTCTTTCATGAGTTCGATTTATACAAGTAATTCCTCAAGTAACTTAACAAAATCCAATTAAACAAAAATTCTTTCAGAACCAATTAAAAACATTGTTCTTTGACCGACTTTTATACAGTTTTTACACTTCAAAATCAGACGATGTTAATTTTTTCTAGACGAATCAAAATTAATCTTTAGAATTTTAGCTTACTTTTTTTGGACAAAACGAAAAAGGAAACTAAAAGTTACTTTCTCCTTTAAATAACGATGCGGGATGATTTTAGCAGATACACGTCAAATCATACTTTTAGTTACTCAGGCTTTTTTATATTTTTCAGGTACTGGACAAAAGCCAGAGTTATTTTCAATTATTATAAAATACGCACAATTAAATAGACATATATCTGTAGGGCCTCAAATAAAGATAATGCATCAGTGATTGAAACTCTGAATAAAAAGATGAAAAGCTGTCAGCTGTACTCTTTCTTCTTTTTTTCCTTATGGAACCTCCTCTAAGGATAACTACAGTTAAAAGTTCTATTACTGGCATTGAGTGGAAAACGAGATACATTCCAAGTCTCAAATCTCTTGTACTTAAAGTACATACTCTCGTAACACATACTTATGCACTTTTGAAGTATATCTTTACGCAAGAACTTGAAAACAACATGGATTTTGCTTTACAGGATCCTCCCAATGTTGATTTCTTCAGAGAAGTCTTTATTTCACTACTTGATAGCTATAAACCGGATAAAGCAAAACGAAAAGAAAAGGCAAGAAGTCACAAGGAACTTATCAACAAGCATCGAGATACCTATTGCCAACTCTCCTCTTATGTTCCAATCAAACTGAAATATGCGCAACAAATAGGAAGCTATGAAGCTACGAAAATCCACACTGCATACATGAATGGCGTCGCTCTTCATTTCGGGAACAGATTGCGTATGTTTTTGAACCTACTGTTAAAGAAGCAGGAAAGAATTGGCGCTTTGAAAAGTGAAATGAAAAAGAAAAATTGCACAGAAAGCGAAATCTCTGCTGCGGTCAAAACCATAGCAAGCCAGTGCACCAAAGTAAAAATGAACATCTCTTTAAGGAACATCACTGAATTGCCAGCGCATCTTTTTAACTCACAAGAAGTCGGCGTCCTTCAACAGTTTTTTGATTGCTACCCTCCTGACACTCACTTCAAGAAGAATTCTATTTATTATGATTGTAAAGCGGACCCATCGAAGCATCTGAAGGCATTTTATTATCTGACGCGATGTTCTGAATCTCTCTACAATAAGTCGTTCAACTGCTTTCCTCTAAGAAGAACATTCATACCTAGTTATATGACTATAGACACATATATTGTAAACACTCAAATTTTAAGAAACTCTGTCATTAGCCACTTAGACAAAGAAGTAATCTGGGGAGCCGTACTGAACATGAGATCCAAAGCTATGAAGCCTCAAGGAGACAATAAACAAATGAAGTTTAGAGGTACTATTTACACAGATGGTATTGCCGTATCCATTTTGAAGCAGACCTATGACAGTAAGAAGAAAGGTTCTGGAGGCGGCATGCGAAATGATAAGAAGATAGAAGAAGACATTGCTTATATAGAAAGTCTGTCGCAAGAAAAACTTCAAGAACTTACAAAAATAATTGTGTTTTGATTGACCCCGGACGGCATGATATGTTGTTCTGTATGCACGAAAGCAGTACCGTTGAAAAGAAAAGAACTTACCGCTATGCGAGAAATCAAAGGGACATTGAAACAAAAACAAGAAAGTTCATGAAACTTTGTGAAAGACTGAAACCAGAGGCCGTAAGCAATGCAGAAGCAATTCTTTCACGTTTGAAGTCATCCACAGTCATAAAAGTTCAATACGTAGAATATATAAGACATAAAGCTGCCGTGACTCAAGTTCTTCAGGAATACTACTCGAATGAAGACTTACCTTTAGAAGAACGTAATACTAATATGTTACCATTTCGAAAGCTAAAACTGTCAAGCTACATTAATCGACAGCAATCTGACAAATGTCTTTGTAAGAATATCAGAAAAATTTTTGGCAACGATGCTGTTATTGTTATTGGTAACTGGTCTGCAGGAATGTCAAGTTCCATGAACCGATTAGAGGAGTTGGCATGAGAAGAATGCTTCAAAAAGAAGGTTTTCTGGTGCATCTGATTGATGAATTCAAAACATCTAGTATATGCCCGGTATGTAAAGGTGATGTAGAAACTTTCAAAGAAGTTGTAAATCCAAGGCCCTTTAGAAGGGAAAAATATCCAACCGTAAAACGTCATGGTCTTTTAAGGTATGCAACTTTTAATTATGCTTAGTTTATTGATAACATTTGTATGTCATCTAGGTGTAAAAATGGACAATGCTTGAAAGAAGGTCGTCGTCTTTGGAACAGAGACTTACTCGCCACCCTCAACTTTTGTGAGATTCTCTTTAGTTTACGTGACCACGGTGCAAGACCGATTTATTTTCAAAGACCAGCCAAGCAAACACAAAAAAAAACCAAAAAAGACAAAGATCTCCTTCTATTGAAAATGACAGTAGAAAAAGACAATAATGAATCCGAAGTAGTTATCGCTGCTTTCAATCCATGATACAGGGTGAGTTCATTATTTTAATTTTATTTTTCACTTCATCTGAAAACTAATTTCCATTTTGTCTAATTTCCTTTTTCGTTTTGTCCAAAAAAGGTAAGCTAAAAATCTAAAAATTAATTTTGATTCGTCTAGAAGAAACTAACATCATTTGAATTTAAAGTGAAAATACTGTAATTAGTTTACGAAAAAGAAATACATTCAATACCGCGCTTTTTGCGTGTATACACTTTTTTTTGTTTGCTCTAATGTAACAGCTGTCAATTAAATAAATTTCTGTAAACATTTAGCATGCATATTCATCACATCAACTAACTACGTAGTCTTCAGTAAAGAAAGAACTTCACGGTGCATCGAGTATAAATTTAGACATGTCCGTTCATCGAAGGCGTTAAATTCAATTTGGGGGTTTCCAAAAAAAGGGTCATCCTCTTGAGACAAAGTCACATCGATTTGTCATCAAGCATCGTATTCAAAAGTCTTATTTAGATTATGCACTCAACTAAAAACCATACAAAGAAAAAAGCCTGGTGTGACCCAAGATGTTAACGAAAAATATCTCAATAATTCTCTTCTGATCTTAGATGTAAAAATCTTAATTTAGATACTAAAGATTAGTCCTACTCTTCCTGGCCCTTCTGTTAGCACCTACACAATTCAGATATATTTTCATTTCTCCCTAGAATTACTGCTGCTGTCTTTACACTCCATTGTCGTCCTAATCGATCGTTCGACATGTATCATAAACTTGATACATTGCCAATCTCTAAAACATACGGCTACCATTCTGTTATTCACTTCCTACAGCCCAAGTTCCGCACTTGGTTTGATCTTTTGATTGAGTGTGTTACTACGTGTTCTTTCAATACAATAGCAACAGGCAAATACAAGGTCAAAACTTCTTGTAGACGCCTCTGTCTTGATGCCGATGGATCTCGTTTAAAAGAATCCTAGGTGCCACTCAAGGCATTTTGACTCTTACTTGAGTGGATCGTCTTTACAAATATAGGTCAAACAGCTCCAACAATGTCTTCTTCGAAAAAAGCTTTTGGCAGCTCTGCTTAACTACCATCTAGAGGAGCATATTATAACAATACTCATACCCGCTCAATGTGGTTCAATCTTTGTGTCACTAATGTTTATACACTTCTGCTTATAATCTCTGTGTCAATACAGAGGACATTTTCGTTGTTTTATAAAGTTCATCTTTTGGGACGATCATATTCAAGAATTTCTCTGGCTTAATACCACAATAGACACATTAACTCAAATCTACATGTCGCCCAGCTTCAGCCTTGTTCATGTAAAAAAAAAAGACTGTCCGTTTCCAGTGACATGGCTGCTCAAAACTGCCCTCTCTAAAATATGATGAGTAGGGAAATTTTTGGTCTTTGTAACACAAAATGATATTATAAAGTGTAATAGAGCTCCTCTTTTTTTTTTTGCATTTCTCTCTCTCTTTTTTTTTTCAGAATAAATATATGTCTGTTTCTGACTTTTGCAGCGAGATTTCTTCTTCAAACATAGTCCGAAGTAAACCTATATTCTCTTTGATCAACAGTATCTAAGCATCTTCTAGATATTATTCAAGACTTATTCTCGTATAATACAATCAAACGAAAACGTGTACTTGAATACTATTTCTTTCATGACGCCACACTGAGTTCACCTGTGATGAGTACAGAAGGTGTAAATAACATTCAATAGTTTGTATATTTTATTACATAGTTTAGAAACTCATAGTTTAGTGTCTGTACCATATGGCAAACTCTGAATCGAAAAGAACCAACAATTACTAATATTGTGTTTGATGGGTAGGAAAATAAAAAAAGACTTTGCTGACTATTGACCCAGTTCATTAGAAAGACAGCTGTTGTCCACTTGATCCATAATTTATCACCTACTATTTTACCCAGCTTTGTTCAATTACAGATACCTGCAATTACAACCTTGAGTTTTCGAGAAACCGAGTGTGATAGTGGACTCTTGAAAATTTACAAACAACAGGACAGTTGGACATTAGAAGGTAAAAATAACAAAAAGGCCAAGCTAATATGCATATAGGCTTATTACAGTCTGTGCCTTTGGTTTCATATTGGTACAACAATGTATTACGTGTTGTTATGGGTAAACTTCTGACAACAGCAGGTGATATCGTGGATTCATCTATTAGTTATGCACAAAAAATGTCGATTCAAGGAAGAGAAATTCAGCATTATGGCCATGAGCTGGCTATTGAAAACATGGAAAAATTAGAGGAATATCGATCAGGTTTAGAGACGCATTATCTGGAAGGGTTAAAAAACTGGAAGCAAGATTCTTATTTGCCATCAAACATAGACGATGCATTGTCGCCTATTAAAGAAACAAATCAAGGTGGATTATCTTTAGTTGAAGGAGAAATTGTTTTATTAGAAGAAGAGGATGTTGATCCACAACAATAAAAAGTTTTATTATTCTTCTTCTGGAGAAGATTTAGATGTCTTGCATGAATACTCTCGAACATTCACATCTTTGGGAGCAAATCCTTGTTCCCAAGCAAGCAGGTAGTCCCAATGAGGATTGATGTGATCTTCTGTTTTGTAAGTCCAATAGAACCAACCAGCACTAGTCTCGTAAGCGTCCATCTGTTTCTCCATAAACTTGAGTAAGAAGAGCTTGTATTCATCCGTAAATTTATGCCAGTCATCTGCTCCTTGACATGTACAATCTGGACATACAGGTTGTGGTGGATCTCCCAGAGTACCATCATAACGCGCACCCATGCCAATACCATTCAAATATTTAGCGCAATCATTTGTAGCCACTGAGAATTCACCTACTAATGTGGGAGATATATTCTTGGAGGCATTTTCAAGATCGTTTTTCCATGCAGTACATGGGAACTCAACTTGTTGACTTCTAGGCATAGAGACAAGACCATTGTTGAAGATCAGGTACAGGTGAGTTTCTATTAAATGTAATTAACAGAAGCATCATGAATGAGTTGTGCTTACCCAAAATAGCCTTTTCTCTTTGAGGACCAAAGAAGCCTTCCCAATACTTTAAAGGATAAAAACCATCATGATAGGTTAAATAGGGGCCATTTCCTGGTCCAAGCATCTTGCGGATAGCTTCATAACTTGTCTCATACCATTTTCTAACCTTTTTTTCTGGAATTTTAATCATGGCAGGCTCATTCAATACGCCAAAAACAGGCACAACATTCGACCATTCTGGCTTAGTAAAAAACTGAATCATTTCATTCACAACTTTGATTGTTTTGTCTGCATTTTCTTCACCATGAGTACCGTTTAGGAAACCAACAGGGCCTGATTTGCCAGAATGGTTCCAGCCATTTTGTGATCCAGGCGCTGTATGAAGTTCCACCATTACACGAAGACCATATTTACGTGCCCATTGAATACCCTTAAGAAGGTACTGCCATGATACATACGGAACAAAAGGTTCACCTTCCATTACTTTAATAGCCCAATGACCTGTAGGAATACGGACGTGGTTGAAACCCATTTCAGCAATCTTTTTGAAATCAGCTTCAGTAATAAATGTGTCATAGTGGTGTGTCAACTGACGCTTCGCTTCTTCAGGACCTAGTGCCTCACAGAGCTCCCATTCATCAATGAGTGTAGTTTCATTCAACTTTTGTTCAAATATCTTGGGCGTAATAAAGGGCTCTAGAACCAGCCAGCCACCTAAATTGATGCCTCGTACAGGGTCCTGAGTGTAACGAAACTGTTGGTTGAGTGGTGGTGTGAAATTATTGGGCCTTGCAGAATCATCAAAAGGGTCTCGATAATCAGACGAAGTAGGCGTAATCATGCGAGGTGTTTCTTTATTCTGTTCCTTTGTTACAATACCACAGACAACAATAGGTACAATGATGATGGCTAGTAACACTAATGTGGCCAGTGTAACAAGAAGAGCCACACGAGTCTTGTTTTGCTTAAATCTTTGCCAGGCGGTCAGTGGTTTCTCTTGATCTGGATCTTTGGCTGGTTGTTGTTGTACATTAGTTTCACGTGATGAAACAGAACTCCAGGAAGGTGCTTCTGGTCGATTCCTGTAATAATTCGCCTCTGAATTTATATCTGTTTAGCGTTTGTTAGATTCTATTTTATGTGATTATATTCTTTACTTTGCATGACTTTAAACACTCAAGGCGGAATAAAGAAAAGAAAAACAAAATAAAAATGTGGAGAGGCGGAAAAATAGGATTGAAATATGAGTGATTTATAGCCGATTATTTGTTGTCTTTGTGAATATTATCTGATTATTTGTATTCATCTAAAAACAAGAATTTCTTCTCTTTTTGTCTGTGCACTGCTCCTTTTATTAGGGCGTTTTCTTAATTATAAAATGCCCTTATTTTATTTAATTAACAACATCCACCAGATTGCTTGGGTTCAAGTGAAGCACCTTGACCAACCTTAACAGTTGCCTTGGCTTGCGATTGTTGCATAGTGGAGCCCATTCTATCCTTGATTTGTTTAGCCATTGTCAAGAAGGCTTGTTCCACATTTGTAGCATCCTTGGCAGAAGTTTCTAAAAGAGGTATTTTGAGAGATTCAGCAAATTCTGTTGCTTGTTCTGTATTGACCACTTTCTTATCAACCAAATCACTCTTATTTCCTACTAACAACTTGTTGACGCCCTCTGCAGCATATCGGTCGATTTCTTGCAACCATTGCTTCACGTTATTGAAACTGTCTTCGTCAGTGACATCATAAACCACAATGATACCGTGTGCACCTCTATAATAGGATGAGGTAATTGTACGGAAACGTTCTTGACCAGCTGTATCCCACTATCATATATGAATTAGTTAGAGTGTATAGATAGCTTAACTTACAATTTGAAGCTTGACAGTCTTGCCTTCTAGTTCGATAGTTCTAATTTTCTAGTGTGGGCTTAGCATTTCTTATCTTTCACTCCTTTTTTTTTTTTCTAGAGAGAAACAAAAGACAACTTACAAAATCAACACCGATAGTTGAGATATAACTCTCTGTATAGGTATCGTCAGCGAAACGAAGCAAAAGACAGGATTTGCCTACGCCAGAGTCACCAATAAGTAAGAGTTTAAATAAGTAGTCGCTATTTGTAGTTTAGTATTGTAGTCAACAAGACAGTCTCACTTACTATTCAGGACTCATTTTTAAAGATATTTTTTTTTTTAAGAAAAAGAAAGAAAAGAAGAAAAAGAGAGAAGAGAGGGGGAGAGCACATGAGGGGAATACTGCTTTACCATCCTAAATTCTTTCAAGTCACGACTACATATTACTGACCAATCATGAGCATGCATGACATTCTTTGTGTAACAAAATGTTTATTGAAACCCACTCGTTATCAGATGTCTCTTTTCTTTTCAAATGAATGTTTTTATGTTTGCTTTGATGTAGGGCTATGGACACAAAGATCTTTTGGTCATGCTAAGTTATTGAGAAAAATAATGCAAACAGTTCTTGTAGCCTATACTCCTTTGTCCCATGGGTTTGAATGATTATCTGTCTTGTCAAAAAAAAAAAAAGATGAAATCTCTTCCACTTTTATTGCTGACATCAAAAAGAATTGATTTCGATCTGTAGTGCCTCTTCTTTCCAAATCCTATAAGCCTGAAATATGGCCAGCAATGCTAAACCCTCTTTTCTTTTTTAAATTCTTGAACCAACCTTACCTTGGCTCTACAAACAAAGCTCAATACATGTTTATCCAATAAATAATGTTATATTTTTTATAATTGTTCATCAAGATGAAAAGAAATGTGATAGTCTTTAAAAAAAAGAAGTTTGAGTCAAAGGAAAATCATGTTCTCTTAGCATTCATTTGTCATATCACAAAGAAAGACCTTTAGCTCTTTGTGTACATGTATTTGAAAGATTTCTATCCTTTTTTCACCTCAGACATGTGAATCCTCCTAAAGACATTGTTTTCAAATCTCAGAATATTATATAATAGACCTCGTAAATCTTTTGTTTCTCCATATTCTAGCCTTCCCAATTTCAGATTCATACATAGCAATGCAGAGTCCATGATAAAGGTGACATTTAAAAGGGCAGATGTGCTTAGTACCTTTAGCTGAATTATCTTGATATTTTTGAGCAACCGTTCAGTCGCTATTAAAATGGTGACACTCTCGATTTGAAGATCAAATTCTTGAGTTGCATTTTTTTTTATTATGCTCAATCATTTATAGAGGAGTAGAGTTATTAGCTTTACAAAATTAAAAGCCTGAAAATTTATTTGTACCTGGTCTATTTTTTTTTTGTCACCATTAATTCGCCATATGCAAAATTGTTTGCTAAACCATGTTTTTCAACAATGATATCGTTGGCATCTGTGCCTTCATCTATAAAGCTGGCCTCTAGGCCGAGACCAGGGCAAACTAACATTCTATTTGTAATCTCTATAAACTAAAGAATTTTGGGTTGTCTCGTTATGTAAGTATTGGTTATTAAGTAACTGGTCAAGATGCTGTCAGGAACTGAATCGAAAAAGTAAGATCAAGCAAATGAACGATACAAAGACATTTTGGTTAGGGCGAGTCGACACTTTTTTATGCAAAGCATGAGTTCTGCAAAAATCATTTACGAAAACGCACTTGATTGTTTTGACAAAGCTGAGCGCATAAAGAAGCCATTTGTTGTCAATATTGCTGTAAAACTGCCATTTTCCCCAACATGAGTCATTTATTTATATCTTCTTTATACAGGTATTCCTTTATCATGTATAGGAAATAAGCTTTTTGTAACCGAAAAAATAGCCATCTGAAAACAGAATATGCAATGCTATGCAGATTCGATTTAAATCAAATCATTCAAAAACATCAAATCAGATATTATGTTGTGTTGCGTAGTACAAGATTTGATTACCAGTGAAAAATTCTTAGTGCATCTTAGCGTGGTAAAAAATAAAAAAAGTCATTTAAAAAGATTATTTTTTTTATTCGATTTCTTTCTTTTTTTTTTTTTGTTTTTGTTATCAAAAGCCAATGTCGGTCGATGCAATTAAACAAAACCCTGAGTGTGCTATTATATCTTCTATAGCATCATCTGCTTCTATTACACCTACCATCTTATCAGATGAAAAAAGTGCCAAAAACAAAAGTGATCTTGAAAACCGTAAGTATGCTTCATCCACAAAACGCAGTGGTTTTCTAAAAAAGACAAATGACATCTGACCTGTTTACCCTTTTATTTTTCTTATACTTCTTAGATGATAATCTCGAGACCGGAATTAACAAGCCCGAACAAGAACACGAAGAAAAAGAGGGTGGTTACGGTTGGCTTGTGATTTTCGGGACATTCATGGTTCAGGTCACTAGTTTTGGCACTGCTTCATGCTGGTAATTAACTGTTGAGAATGATACATGAGCATTTCTCTTTACTAGTTGAATACATTTCATGATGTGATACTAACCTTAGCTTTCCTTTTTTTTTTTTTTTATTATTTTTATTATCGTCAAAAAGGGGTAAGTCATGCTGATCTATGGATTCACGATCACGAATTGATAATCTTCTGCGTAGGTATTTTCCAAGATTACTTAGATGTCAACATGTTTCAAGATAAAGTAACTGATTCGCAATTCAAATTGAGTTTTGTTGGTACATTATTGGAAATTTTTGTCAACTTGATGGGGCCCTTGGCACAGATCATTGCTTCACGCTTTGGTAGCAAAACTGTATTAATTCTGGGCACCATTCTAGCTACCTTGGGCCTTGAATTAGCAAGTCTTGGAACAGAGGTATGTTGATGTCTTTTGTTGACTATTACTGTTACTGAAACTCGACTCAGATCTGGCATTTTTATTTAACGCAAGGTATCATGTTTGGTTCTGGTGCTTCTCTCCTTTACGTCGTATGTATATACATAAGATCGGCAAGCATTTTTGACTAACACGCATATGATAGACTGCTATGGGGATAGCCCCATTATGGTTTAATAAAAGCAGAGGTTTTGCTCTGGGTCTTGCTTCAGGTGGTTCAGGCTTAGGAGGCCTTGTTTTACCCTTTGTTATTTCACCTATTAATGAAGCACTGGGTGTTGCGTGGAGCTTCCGTATCTTGGGTTTTATCTGTCTTGTTTGCGACGTTTTGGCATGTATCTTCATCAAAGAAAAAGATCCAGCAATGAGAAAGAAAAGGAGTCAGTCCTTGAGCAATATCTTTGATCTTTCCGTCTTTAAAGACACCAATTTCTTGCTGTTTGCTTGCGGTTCTGTGATTTCTCTTATGGGTTATTTTATCCCTTACTTCTTCTTGCCTGCTTATGCTACTTATTTGGGCTTATCCGCTTCACAAAGCTCAACCCTGATTGCTATTATGTCTGCTGCTAACTTTGTAGGACGAATATTAGTAGGGTAAAGTATGATCTTGTACAAATATGTTGTTGTTGACATGTGTTTTAGGTTTATTGGTGATCGTATTGGTAGACTTAATGCAGACATTATCTTTACCTTTTGTTGTGCCCTTAGTAATTTACTTGTATGGACATTTGCTTTCAATTATAGTGTTTTGATCGGTTATTCTGTCTTGTTTGGACTCTTTTGCGGATCTTATTTTGCCATGAGTAAGGATTTTTTTTTCTAAGAAAAAGGAGAGAAACTGATCTTTCCTATAGTGACACCTATTGCAGCATCCATTTTGACTCCTGAACAGTATCGTACTGGTGTATCTACACTTTTGTTATTTAATGTCATTGCTGTCTTTGGTATTACCATTGCTAGTGCCATTGAGACAAATGCCAATGCTGAACCTTATTTTTCATACAAGATGTTTACAGGTGTGGTCTATCTTATGGGTGGGATAATTTTAGTGGCACTCAAGATCAAATTCAAGGGACTTTTTGCTAAATTTTAGAAGCATATATAGACTATTTCTTGAAGTAAAATGCTATTTACACTACGCCAAAGTAATTGCTTTTTGTTAATAGACTTTGTTCCGTTCAATCACTGCGCTTTATACAATAATAAAAGACATGGAATATATCAAGAATGCTGTTACACAAAAACTTCAAGTGCATATGTGACTGTAAGGCCGTGACAGTTTTTTTTTCTTTTTTAGACGAAAAAGGGTTTGCTTATTCAGACAAGCATAGTTTTTTTTTCTTTCCTTTTTTTTTTCTTCCTATACTTTATAGCCATATGTCGACAGAAAAAGACAACAAGAAACAGCCTCCTGTCATTCTTTGCATTGGTATGGCAGGTTCTGGAAAGACCACTTTTATGCAGGTAAATATTATCCATTTAAAATAACATTTTCCTCAAAGTTTGTTACATAGAGAATCAATGCACACCTTCATGAAAAGAAGACACCACCTTATGTATTAAATCTCGATCCTGCTGTCTCTTCTCTTCCTTTCACAGCCAATATTGATATTCGAGATACAGTCAATTATAAAGAAGTCATGAAACAGTAATATGTTGATTAACATCATCCATGGTATTCATTCTATTCTCTATAGATATAATCTTGGTCCTAATGGTGGTATTTTGACCAGTCTCAACTTGTTTACCACCAAATTCGATCAAGTACTTAACCTTGTTGCCAAACGTGCTCAAAGTGTCAGGTAACATAAAGCAGTTATATGGAGACATAGTCGAATAACACAGACTATTAGTAACATCCTTGTCGACACACCTGGACAAATCGAAATTTTTACATGGTCAGCATCTGGTGCTATTATCACAGACACGTTGGCTGCTTCTTATCCTACTATGATTGCTTATATCATTGACACACCACGTACTACTTCACCTGCCACTTTCATGAGCAATATGCTTTATGCCTGTAGTATTTTGTACAAGACCAAGTTACCCTTTATCTTGGTCTTCAACAAGACAGATGTTGTGTCTCATGAATTTGCTGTTGAATGGATGACAGATTTCGAGAAATTTCAATTGGCTTTAAGTCAAGACACTACTTATATGAGCAGTTTGATGTCTTCGATGAGTTTAGTGCTGGATGAATTTTACAATCATCTTAAAGTGGTGGGTGTGTCTGCTGTGACAGGAGCTGGTGTGGATGATTTTTTTGCAGCTGTGAATGAAGCAGCAGAAGAATACGAGACTGAATACAAGCCTGAAATCGAGCGTATGATTCGTGAAAAGATGGCTAAAGAAGAAAAGAATCGTGAACAACAATTAGAAAAATTGATGAAAGACATGAAAGTCTCAAAGGGTTCTGAAGTCTCTTTAGAAAAAGAAGGTATATATGCAAAATTAAAATGAATGAACTAATCATGCATTTTCAAGATACATGGGAAGAGGAAGAGGAAGAAGAAGACTACGATAGTGATGAAAATCCTTTGCCCAGTGCATCTAAATATCCTCCTTCTAAAGCACAAAGAGAAGAGGATGCCAAGTTTAAGTCTTGGTTAGACAAAGCAAAAGAAAGTAGCATGTAATAAATAAATAAATAAAAAAGACCTTCATTTTCTTTCTTTCTTTCTTTTTTTTTTATTGTTTATAAACATTTAACGATCTTCAGCCCATTCCTAGAAAAAAAAAAAGTATTCAGCAAAAGCAAAGAAAAAAAAAGTAGAACTTACGTTTTCCTTCTTGATTTGAGCTTCTTCTTCAGGTGTGAAATCATTCGTGATGTTGAAGGTTCTTCTGATTTCTTCAGCACTCTTTCCTTTGATCATATTGGCAACAGTCTTACATCCAACATCAAGAAGAGGCTTAATATCAAGGTAATTGGCAGCCTACTTGTATTAGGGGATGTAGACATAGAAATAGATACTTACCAAGATAATATCAAACAAGGTTTCTTGGTCAACTTCCATGTACTTTTGATCCCATTCATCAATATCAGTATTGCGTCTTTCTTGGTCGTCTTGAGTAGCAGGATCATCACGGTGGTGAGTACACCACTCAATAACCTAGTTCATCCATAAGTTCATGTGATTTAACACAAACCATGACTTACTTTGTTCAACACCTTAGAGGTAACATTAGGAAGAGGAATAGGAGCATCAGAGTCACCAATATCTATTGCGATATGCGCGTCAAAAAAAAAAATTATCTAATAATACTTTACCTTCCAACATGTTCTTAATCAAGACAGAGCGTTCAGCAACGTCTTTGTCAACCTTGAACTCTTCATTGTCTGAACTTAAAAGGTGTACACTCATAATAGTAAAAGAATATATATATATATAGATAGATAGAAAGGAAAAGAGAAAAGAAGAGTATTTTTTTTTTATTTGCTTTTTGTACGCGGCTATACAAAACAAGTGACGTATCTTTTTTTTTTTTTTTTTTTTTTTATAAAAGCGCCTCTTTTTTTAAATAAGGTATTTTATCAAGTTAAACGTATCTTTTCTCTCTTTTTCTGTTTCTATTTCTGTTTATTAACAGTTTTAAGATAAAAGACATTTCTCTGTCTAGAGTATATTTATTTATTCATTCTTTTTTTTTTTTGTTGATTTTTGAATTCGATATATTAAAAAGGAAAATGCAATAAAAAGCATGGTTGCACCAGAATTTAACCTTTTTTTTTCTCTTTTTCCTTTATTTTATACATGACCCATAGTGAACACGTTCAGTATATCTTGTTAGCAGAGTTTGATATTGACAAGGGGGCTAATCTCAAGTACCAGTATCCTACAGAAACAGGCACTGATGAGCAGTAAATAACAAACCTTCTAGTTGAAATAAGCCTATTTATTGTTTAATAGTGTTCTGTCTGAACTCATGTTGCCTGATGGTGCTCATCTAAGAGCAGAAGACTGGACTATTTTTTGTCTTAACCAATTGACGCCTGATCCAAATCAACAAGAAAATCTAGACTCAGACAGTAAACCATTATTGTATGTCTTGAATTTAGTCAGAACAAAGCATGATGCTACTGCCAGAAGGTAAAAAAAAGTCAGACACCTCTAAGGATGCATGTAATAACAAGCCTGTAGAGGTGCCCGTGTCAAAGCCATGGCTATCTGTACTCGACATCAATATCTTCATATTTACAAGGTAAGTGCACTGCATTAATTGCCCTGTTTGACATTGTATAGCCAGTTTTATTATTGGCTATGGAGAAATACTTTGAAAATCCTTCCATTGAGATCCTAGAATCATTGTATGAAGCAGTAAACTCCATGGACTTGTCAAGAATGCCCAAATTTACATGGCATGAAAGACAGATATTAAGAGCATCTGATAATAAGACCATATTTGAAGAAATGTTTATTGATGAAGAACCCACTAGTGCAACAAGCGAAACAGATGATATGAGCATGATGGAAGAAATAGATGTCACACATCGCTTGAGAAGAGGAACTTATATTGATCTGGCTTCAGGGCATGTACGTGAAAAGATCCCTGTGTTTAGTAAAGACAGGCATTTCTTTGAGACCAAAATTGAATATGATGGTATAAAGCTGCCTATCAAAATCCCATTGACGGTGAATCCTGAAGAAGTAGGCGATGTAAGTGGGTGCTGTCAAAGTAGCCAATTGCTCATCAAACATAGTTCTCTGTGATCAAATTGATCAATACCTTTACTCCCAGTGCAAGCTATCCTGGATCAGCTAATCCACATCACCCTCATCTAGACAGTAGTGGACCATACACACACCCCATCATGCTATTGTTAAATGCACTCTTGACACAAAAGAGAATTGTGTTTTTGGGCTATGGTCATCCTTCAGGGGAAGTAGCTAATTATGTACTCGCAGCCTGTGCTTTAGGATCAGGTTGTGGTACTGTTCTAAAAGGATTTACTGAACGTGCTTTTCCTTATACTAATCTTACGAGTGTGGATGATTTGCTGAAATGGTAACTAGAAGAACATACCAATTTACATAGTGACATTCTATAGCCCTGGGTTTATTGCAGGTGTCACTAATCCCACGTATGAAGAACACACAAGTTGGTGGGATGTACTCTGTAATATCAGTACAGGTAAAATCACAGTCAGTCATCATATTGAGTCCAATCATGTCATTGCCACACCTACTCGCAAACAGTCTGTTTCAGAAGAGACATCCTTAGGAGTAGAACAAGCACAGTCACCCCCTTTTCATCAACAACAGTTCCCAGCAGAAGAAAAAAGAGACAGCGATGTTGAATTTATGAATGAAGTCATGACAGCTATTCAATCCCATTATGGTGAGACTTCAATTCGAGCTAAATTTCAAGACTATGTGCTTCGGTTTGTCAGGCTGGCCGCTCTTTATGAAGAGCAAGTCTATGGGCACACGAATATTGGCCGGCACTCAAATGGTGTTATCTTGGGCTGTGGTCCTGTATTTGCAGATGAGGCATCGAAACAAAGAGAACTCAAGGCCAATGCAAATCGTATTGAAGGTTGGAGGCAGTCTATTTCTTACAGATATTATGAAAGAGATATCAATCATTGGTTACAGAATGCTTGTATTAAAAACTTGGATGTGTACAGACAGATATCAAAACTCAAGAAACTAAAGCATATACCAGATCAAGAAGTAGCCGCTATTTATGAAGCCTTTTTAAACAATATTGTGACACATCGACAGATGATTGAAGTAAGTTTGACCTTGTTTGTATGAGTCGCTCATTCATTAGTTTCTTTCTTATTTGCCTCAAAATCAAGGTGGTCTGTCTCCTTTAGGGGCAGGTTTATTCCATTCAAACCCACATATCAGAAGACAAGCGATTGATCTGTTTCGAAGGCTCGAAAGAAGCCCTGTTGGTATAAAATTTATTCATGATTTATCAAGATTTCAGCGTATTGCTTATGAAAGACAAGCAGCTGCTTTTGTAGAGCAGCCACAATAATCTTTATTTAATAAACATGATAGACTAGTTATCCATACTTGAAGGGGACACTACTTTAAGTCGTTTTAACCAAAGTTCAGCACGGTCAATCGTGTCTGAAAACACAGTTGAGACAGACTTGAGCATATCAATCGATTCACCACCAAAATCTAATAATCGTATGGATGTTTCATGCAAAGGATGTTCTTCTTTAGGCTTCTGGTTCAAAACAGCCCAACGACTAGGGAGCTCTAGGATAAAGGAACGTACACTAATCTTGGCTTGCTCAGGTAATCCAGAACCCGCATATTTACTGACAACTTCGACTACTTTGCGTAAAGTATCTACAATTTCTTTCTTGACAGAAGAAACCTGGTCATGATGAACTCGATTAGACGAACCAGTCGCTAATGAGACCAAGAATTGACGCAAGATATTCATCTGTTGATCAATATGTCCTATGGCGTATTGAAGCCAACTTAGACAGTATTTCAAGCATTTCATGGATTCTTCTGAAATCACTGCAGCTGTGGTGCCTGCAGCAGATCCTGCATGAAATACGATCTGTTGCCAGCGACTCTTGGCTGGACGGTGTAATTTATATGGACGATGAGGCGAAGTGGATCGTGATGTCGGTCTTGATTTTCCTAATATTCTATTTTTGGTATTTGTATTGGGGATATGTTCAACTTACGGTCTTTAGGACGATGATTTATTTCTTGATGATGGTCATAAAGAGAGGCACGGGCAAGCGCTGTGGTAGCTGCTACTGTATCTTCGTCTTCCTGTACAAAAAAGAAAAACAAATGAGTCATGCTTCCATCTAGTTTTCTTACCTCTTGTTTTAATTTACGATCATAGCCTAGTTTATCGTATATAGGACCTGCATAAGATTCAATCATTTCTGCACCGTATTTGACAACTGAACTCGAATTCTCATATGCTTTTAATGCTGAGTGAACAAGTGGCAAACGACGAATAAAGTGTTCTTGTTGCTGAATAGGTGGTAGTTGGACTATGACTATCAATACATAAAGAATACTATAAATATCCTTACTATTTTCATTTGAGTCTTCACTATTACACAGCTGTGTAATAGACATGGCTGAAGATGGTTGTGTCATATGATAAATAAAACAAAGAAACAAAAAAAAAAAAAAGAAAGAGAGAGAAAAAATAAAGGGGAGAAAAAAAAAAGGATGGGGAGAAAATACCTTATTTCACATGTCAATACAGTATCTGAACCTTCAGACTCACCTCAGACTCAAATAGGGAAAGAAGCTAAATCTGTGAACGAATTAGCAGTCCTAATTCATTCGCAAAGATACTCTTTTTTTGTTAGTTTTCGCAGACACTTCAAGTTTATCCTCAATCGATCTTCTAGTGTAAGTAAGAATGAGGCCAGATAGAAAAAAAAAGTGTTGCACTGATTAAGAAGGTTGAAAACCGGCAAGGTTCCACCAAAAAACTAATTGAGAGAAGCCAGCGATACCAATTGCCAAAACAGAGTGAGCGTCTCGGGATATAGGTGCCCTTCATTTTTTCATTAAGATATGCAGAGGGTTCCTACACAACAGAGCTCCCTTTTATCTCACAATCGAAGAATTTTATACTAGGTTTTGTTTATTATCATACTTGCTATATATAATGAGCTCCTGGATCCATTAATAAAACAAAAAATAACTCAAATGTATCTTGCTTTATTTAAAGCCTTTAATCCAATGATAAGAATATATTTTGCCAAAAAAATGGTGAGTTGAATTTGTATTTATTCTTTTTTAAAACAAAAGATAATTACTTCTATACAAAAAAAAAGCTTTTATCGTGTTAGTGCTGTCGAGGAGGGTGAGAAGAAAGACCAAAATCAATCAAATATACATATAGATTTCAATGGATATAGTAGTCAAAGTAGAGATTCCAACAAATAGCTAAAAGGCTTGTAGAAACAAGAAATGAACGTTTTAAATAGAATGCATAAATGTACATTAACGATTAGGTCCTTTTTTCTAAGAGAATATGCTGTTAATTTATGGAAAAGGTTTCGTATATCTTTGCCACAGAAAAGTATGTAATTGTACTAGAATTGTGAATATAGGGAAGTCCGTATCATATTTAATGTACACTCTAAAGGCTACCTTTAACATATCATGTATGATAAAATTAAAACGAATTTCTTCAATGCTTTGGTATTTTCGTAAGCAAACGTTTGCCCTTTTTGATAGAACGTATTATCTGATAAGTCATCAAGTAGTACATAAAGTATTGGCAAAAAAGTACTTTAATAATAGAGAAGACAGCAATGTTTTCTTCTTTTTCTTGAACAATATGAAGGTGTTGTAAGACCTATTTGTATACGCACAAATGCTCCAAATAACTACAAAGCATGTTTAAAATTTGATCGAAATGGCTTTTTGACCAAAGGGTATTACTTATAAAAATCCTAGATTCGACAAAACTTGATCTTCTCTTGGACACTAAAAAACGAAAAATAAACCTATCAACAAGTTAAAGTACTCAAAATGTGTGCCAAAAGCTCTAGTTCTTGGCGAATGCGTTTGCTTGCTGACCATACTACAGAAATAATGAGATATGAGCAAAAAAGCTTATACATATTTTTGTACATTTACTCAATATTTTAGCAGCAAATTTGTTGTGTTCTTTACATCAATAGACTCACAAAGCCAAATAATGACGTCTTTGTATAGTTCTAAGAAAAAGTTCGGTTTTTTTTAAAGGTTTTTATTTTTTGCTCCACATAGACTATGACTAAAGCCCATAAAAAGGATAAAAGGCAGCAATAAAGCAACATAATTGAGTGGATAAAGCCATCATACAAGTGGATTACACGTATAGCTTTTATTACACAAAGAAAACAATAAAAAAGAGGAGCATACTCAACATAAATGTATTGTGGATTTGATCATGGCTAGAAGGTGCAATGAATACAACAGAAATATGTGTCTACGTTCCACTCTTTTTCGAAAGGAAATACAATACCTTTGACTTGAGACAGAATTGGGCAAATTCAGTTAAATAATCTTGTCTGTATTCAAATCCTTGCCGTACCAGTAAAGAGGACTCTGGAGAAAGTTCAAACAACCCTTCTTTTGTGTACAAGAGGCCCCAGAGATATAAGAGAAATCCTTCGAATTCTCGAAAGTTAGCATTATTTATTTGTACAATAAAGTTGATTCTAGAATCTAAAATTAATACACACAATCCTTTTTTAAGTCAGTTAGTTCACAAATGACGAGCGACATGTCAAAAAAAAAACAAGACAAGTAAAATAAATACAGTACTTTATTATGCGTATTAGATAGTCAATAGACAGACAAAAAGCAAATTCAGTTTTGATGTCACGCATGTGCTTTTTTAAATTTATTTTTAATTCAACCTCTTGTACTTTTATAAGTCTGCTTCCCATATTTTAAAGTATAGCTTGGCGTATTTCTTCCCGCTTATACTAATGTAAATTTCAATAGTTGGCGCTTCATCTTCGCAGTGAAGTGCAAGTCTAGCCTTGTCAACATCTAACCTTTGACTTTATCTCGGAGAGAAATCGTTGTTCGGTATTTGAATCTATAAAAGCACACCCGACATTTGATCCTGGAAATCTTGTATTCATCATGTCAACCTTGCATGTCATCAAAAGAAACTTTACCAACACAAGATCATGCTCAGTCAACAAGTATCACTTTGACACATTCAAGTTTGTTGAACGTTTAGAAAAAGAAAAGTTTACTCGCCAACAAAGTGAAGCCATCATGGTCTCTTTACGCAAAGTGATGAATGACAGTTTGACTGAACTGACAAAACCCATGGTGACTAAATCAGAACAGGAAAAAGCTGTTTATATGTACAAGGTTGACTTTGCTCAACTTCAGTCAGAAATGCAGTTTATTGAGAAGAACGATTTTACGCTGCTCAAAACAGAAAACGAACGCTTACAAGCTCAAGTAGAACGTCTAAAACAGCGCCTAAGAGAAGAAGTAACAAGAACACAAGCCAACGTTAGACTCGAACTCAATTTAGAAAAAGGAAGAGTGAAAGATGAAGCAAGTGCTCAAGAGATTAAAATGAAAGAAACAGATACACATATAGAAAGTGAAATTGCTGGTCTACGAACACAGATGGAAGCCATTAAATTCCAAATATTACAATACATGGTTGGTACAATGACTGGTGCTGGTGCTTTGTTCTTGGCCTATTTACGTATGTTTCGTTAAGTTTTATATTTCTTCTTTTCATTTGCTTTTGTATACCTACACTTGTATCTTTATCATGGATCAAATAATAAAAAAAGTTTATTTTAAAACTTAGCAAAAAGGCCTTTAATTCTAATCTTTAGGGCAACTAAAATAATACCACCTACAAGATAAACTACGCCTGTAAACATTTTGTAAGAGAAATAGGGTTCTGTGTTCTTTAAGCTTGCTTCTACTGCACCAGCAATAGTAATACCCAAAACAGAGACTGTGTTTGATAACAACAATGTAGACACGCCCGTTCGATATTGCTCTGGACTCAAGATTGCTGCTGTAATGGTTGTCACTAAAAAAAAAGCATTCATGTATGAGAAGATGCCACTAATAAACAAACGATACTTACTCATAGCAAAATAAGAAGCACAGAATAGGCCAAAAAGAGCAGAATAAGCCATCAAAGAACCATAACTATAAGCAAATGTCCATATAAGAAAGTTGGTCAGTGAACAGCAGAACGTAAAGATAATGTTTGCGTTCAGTCTACCAATACGGTCGCCGATATACCTATATGACTATGTTAACAAAAAGGTAAAAAATAAAAAATTACCCAACGAGGATGCGACCAATAAAACTACAGGCCGACATTACCGCGATAAGCGCTGAACTTTGTGAAGCAGATAGTCCAAGATAAGTAGCATATGCAGGTAAGAAAAAGAATGGGATAAAGTAGCCCATGATGGAAATAACAGATCCACATGTCCAGAGTAAGAAATTAATGTCTTTCAAGATGGAGAAGTCAAAGATATGTTTTAGAGAGCGTTCACCAGCTTGTTTCTTAACAGATACTTTATCTTTGACAAAGACACATGCAATCACATCGCATACAAGGCAAATAAATCCCATAATACGAAACGTCCATGCAATACCTAATGACTCATTTAATGGAGTAATGACAAACGGTAAGATAACACCACCGATGCCTGTGCCCCCTGAAGCAATGCCAGTAGCAATTCCTCTACGCTTATTGAACCATAAAGGCGTTGTTCCCATACCAGTCTATCAAATCATTAGATACATATTTCGGATCAAACAAACTACTTGCCACAAACAATAGCGATGCACCACATCCAAACATAACACCAACTGTGAGATAGAAATGCCATAGCTATATAATATATTGAGGATAAGCAATAGACGTATGCCCTTTTTTTTTTTACCTCTGTTCCTAAACTGGCTAATTCAAGGCCTAGTGTTGCTAAAATAGTGCCTATAATCAACACTGTTTTGGTACCGAATTGAGATGAAATGATTTGTGCTAATGGACCACATAAAGTGGTACATACTTCTAAAAGAGTGCCAACAAAACTCAACTTGAATTGCGAATTGGTGGTCTTATTTTGAAACATGTTTACATCTAGGTAATCTTGTAAAATACCTGTTGCATTGATTTATCAGAAAAAAAAGGGTCTTCATTTAAACAAGTACAACACTTACCCCTTGATAGAAACATAAGTAAAAAATAACAAAGATTTGAATGACTTTTACTTACCAGCATGCAGAGGTACCAAAACTTGTGAATTGAGTCATAAATGTACCTAAAACAACAAACCAACCATAACCACCATCCGGCAAATCCTCAGTTTCATCTAGATAAAAAATGTCAACAAGTTTTTCTTTCTCAGGAATATAATACTTACCAACTCCTTCGAGATCGTTTTTAAATTCATACTCTTGATTGCTCTTCTCTTTTGATAAAACGGTAGACGCTACAGAGGGTGCTTGTTTTCTTGTGACAGAAGAGGCTATACTAACACATTCAGATATTTCGTGGGAGCTTTCTTGGGCGGCAATTGCACTTGGATCAGGATTTAACATGTCTATTCGGAATCAATTAACTATTTTATTGAATCAAAAAAGAAACGAAAAGAAAACGGAAAGAATAGGTAGGTATTGTATCTTTAAAATTTTTCTGGTGTAACACTTGATCTGAAACTTTTGCCACGCTTGGATGTGAAGATTTGACATGTTATTGATGAGCTCGACCAGTAGATTCATCTAGACTAAAACGCAAAAAAATTTACCCAACATTTCCAATAACATAAAATAAGATAAAAATCGAGATTTAAATACAGATTAAGCTTTTCTTTTTTTCCCCCTGTCAAATGACACTGCATGCTAAAAAACCTGTATGTCGTAAACAGAGTGAAATATTTCTGTAAGCACTAACGCTCAGGTTTTACAAGCGTTACATGCGGTGACACCATGGTTAATCTAAATGGAAGCATTTGATAAAGGATCATTGTTGCATTTATTGCAATTTTTTTATGTCATATCCACTGATCGTAACTGCAATCGAATATGTTAAAATTTCAGTTTTCTTAATTAGTTTGCCATAAGTGTTGATTTCCTAGTATTGGTTGCCCTAAAATATTGCTGTATTATTGTCAAGCATGCATGAGCAGAGAAGAATTAGATGTGACTTTTCTTTATTCTTTTAAACTAATAGTTTAGCTTGACCTTAAAGCTTGATTTAGCTATGTTGATTTAGTATTTGCTTTGAAACTTCAGTTCTTGATTTTTCTCCTTCTTTTGTAACACTTGTCGTACTTAGCGTTGTTGATAAAGTGGGACAGCCTGTTAATAAAAAGAGATCGATTTTGCGTGAGTGTATCAATGTTGGGGGGAAATGGCGAATTGAAGACTATTTGGCAAAAACAAACAAACAAGCAAAATAGGACAAAAACGAAAATAAAATGGTTTGCATTACAACAGGAATATTATATTGTTATCATGATTTAGATAACCCAAAATATTCAATCATATTTTATACAGAGCCTAAGTATGAAATCAAGGCAAATTCACTTTTTACACGCAATTTATCAGGCTTTTATTTTGTTGGACTTGTCAATTGTCTATCACTTTCAACATCCAGACACTTTTTCATCAGTTTTATTTATCTGGTTATTTACAGCTTTATACTTGTTAGAAAGCTTGCTTTATTTCTTTTGCACTTCTTTTTGATTTGTAAATGTAAAAAAGACAGGGAGTGTGCAAAGTGTATTTGATCAACTTCAACTAATAATTTATGCATGAAAAAACACTGTTTTATTCGAAAAATTAAAAGAGACTTTACGATAAATCTGATTGGAAAGTAATGCAAAAATCATCTGTCTGTGCACCTTTCAACAAGGCAAAACAACACTTACTACAACATTGATTGGCTAAGCCACTAATGCCCGAATTAAACACCCTTTTCTATGTTCTTTTTTAAGGTATACCGCATATTGATTGAACTCTTGAATGTCAATCAAAAGTCACAGTGCCAAAAGCTGAATTTGTAGTTGATGTTTAATCAAGGAATACGTCCCCCATACAAATTCTGAGAAAAACGTCCTGCCTGCTTGTGATGATATAACAGCCATCTTTCCATTTTTTAACCATTTTTATCATGTTGAACGGCATATTTATTTCCTTTAGTTTAATTCTTCAAGAATTGAAGAGATTTCGTCTTGATCGTCTTCATAATCAGCTTGACCTCCATCTACGTCACCGCCACTGTCACCATCATCATATGATGAGGCTGAGTGAGGCAATAAACCAGAGGGAACAGAAGAAGTGGAAGCAGAAGGAGCAAAAAAAAAGAAGCGGAGAGAGAGGAAGCAGAGGAAGCAGAGGAAGGGAAAGAAGGATTGTCAGTGGTGATATCGCAGTGGCGTAAAGCTAACTTCGTAAGTGCTGTAATTTTTAAATATCTTTTTTCTTCATTTTACAACAAATTTGAGTTTTCAAAACACTGGGGCTGTCTGCTTTACCTTCAAGAGTTCCAGTTCTTCCCTTGTTCTGCAAAGTTTTAGCCATTGTAACAATGACGTTAAGGGTATTGAAGGAATGGAGTATTTTCCTGACTTTTTGAGCGCTTCTTTTAAACCTTCAATTGGTTTTCCTATTTTTTCTTTTAGTAATGCAACTTTCCAACTTACTTTGAGTAAAATTGTTTTTCAATAAGAAGCTTGTTCAATGCCTCAATTACTCTTTCAGCCGTAGCTGAAAGGCTCTTGATTGAAATGACAAGTCTTGCTGCAAGGTTTTGATCTAATGCGATGCAAAGTTTTTAGCAAGTTTTTTTTTTTTTTTTTTTTTTTTTTTTTTTTTTTTTTTTTTTTTGTAACTAGCTTTGTTCATCAATAAAGGTACCAATCATGCCACTTTTGTGCAAGCGGGCTTGCTGGATCTTGATTGCAAAAGCATAGCTGTTGATCAAGCCTTTCAGAATCTCCTTGACTCCTTCTTCGATCATTTCGTTGAAAGCTTCAGTTTCAAAAAGGTCTTGTTTTGATGAGATCGGCCGTTTCCATTGGTTTAGAGTTATTGCCTTATAAGAGAGACAGTAATCTTTAAGTTGTTTCATTTTTTTTGAATTATTTTGTCTTTTTTTTAGTTGACCATCATCTTCGTTCACTCTAAGAATTTTGTTAGCTTCGATACACAACAAAATTACTCTATTCTTATACTTACGTTTGCTGAAGACGAAGATGTTAACCTTTTAGTGATAGATATTTATAATGTTCTTTTTCTTCAGTTTTTTGTTGTTGTATATTGGCGCGAAGATACGCATTCAAAAACCTATCGGTTGTGCTCATGGCAAGATACTGACAGTCATTTTCCCATTCACTTTGCATGAAGCTTTCGTCTACATGCTGTGCATTCGCTCAGATAAGCCGTGGCGAGCACAAGGCATAAAGAAAACTCCGCTCTCATCATAGCGGCCAGAGTAACCTCTGTCGATGTTACTTCCAGCCTTGAAGTTGTTATCCAGATAACACTATTAGTGTAATCAGTCCTAAAATTTATCGTCAGTAATTAGGGCATTACACTTCTATATTCCATAAAAGCATTCGAAAACTGGGTTGTTTCTTCTTTGCTGCTCCAAAGAGAAGCTTGGTGTCTGATGGGAGCAAAAATGCCGTAGCTGACTTCATTTTCGCAATGAATGGAAACATCTTTTCTTCTTCTGAATTGGAAGTTTCCATCCATTGTTACCATTTTTCTTGGTGCATTCTATTTTTTTTTTAAGAAACTCTACATTTGACATGTCTTTTAGAAAATTATCTCACAAGTAACACACTGATTGATACAATCAATCAGGTACATTCCACAAACGTGGTCACTTGCGTGATGAATAAGTCTTCTGTAAATGAAGTAGATAATGTTCAACACTTCCTTTGGGAGAACTGGTTCCTGATAGAAGACTTATTCAGTTCCTTTTTCCAACTATAAAGCATAAACTACCTCATTGTTGACGAGATTTCTATCAAAGTAATACTGTTTTACAGTATTAGCAAAAGCATGATTCGAAACCTGGGTATTGAGCCCCAAAAGATGAAGCATATCAATTGCCGCGAAATGCATTGCTCTTCTTGGCTCTTTAGGCGATGCGGGCATCAAGTGCTTAAGCACAAGACGCAAAAATGTTGTCACCGCCACTTACCTTTCAAAAAGTAAAGAGTGACATCTGCTGTAGCATGAGTACATTCACATTTCAAAGGCTCAAAAGCCATGCTTTTGACACTGAGATCTGGTTCTCCTCCAGATTCAAAAGACTCAAAGTACCTTTGCATAGGTTTTTCAAGGATGTCGCACCACAGCTCCTTCTTGCGAGAGTTGGTAGGAGGATAAAGACAAAAATGTTGTAATAAGAACTGCTGTAGGATTTTATAGCTACTGAATACCAAAATATGATCGAGGAGCCCGACGACAATATCATGTAATACATAGTAATAATGAGCAAAAATCAAGTGCTTGAAATCAAGCAGAGTATGAGATACATGAATAATATTTACACTATATTATAAGAAAGAGCAAAGAATAGTAGGGAAAGAGATTAGTAACAGATATGAACCAGTACATGATTGATCGACAATAGTACCGACCAATACTAAGCTGTGATTGATGCAAATAGTGGCTACATCAAATATCAGTCCTTTTTCTTTTTTTTCTTGTTAAATAAGCAACCTAAGCTTTTAATCTACACAGTTTACAGTGTTGATCTATTATACTTCAGGGAATTTGTTCATACAATTTCTATTTTGATTTCAAATATAATTAAAAAATATCCAACCATTTTCCCGTATGACTTAATAACTAAGAATGACATAGTTTTCATTCTTGAAAAGATGCTTTTCAAAAGATTCTTGCTTAAAGATGGTCTGTTATCCTCATCCTATATCTTGTAGCTCTTTTCGTCGCTGTAGACAGCAACAAGGCATAATTTGTAGTATACATAGTCCACAGTAACTTTATTTTTTTTAAGGGGCTTTGAATTGGTAATTTTGAGTTGCTAACCAACATTTAAATCAGTATTAAAATATTTGCCTGTCTCTTCTGATCTGTAGACATAAGGCATTTCTTTAGTAGTACCATTAAAAAACTGGTTTTCAAAATAGGCTCTGAGTATGTCATCAGCTACTGTGTTGGCATTGTAACGATATTAAAATGAAACTAAAATTTTATTATTTTGACACTTGTAAACAGATATTACATACTATTATCGCCGGACTCCTTGGTCATAATCTAGTGTCCAGTAGCTATAAAATCTTACCCATCTTGAAAAAAATTCCGTTATTTATTCTAAAACGAAAGATCACACTATCTATTCTTTTTTATTGTTTTTTTCTTAGTCTTTGGATTTGAATTTATAAGTTCAATATAAGTATGCGAAATTCAAATTGAACGAGAAAGTTCAAAAAACAATATGATACATTTGTTCATTATTGATCACTTTTAACATTTAAACATTTTTTTTGTCAATTCTGTCCATAACCATTACAACTATCCGAAAGCTCGATCTATAAATTGTTAAAATAAATAAGTATTTAACTTGTATTTTGATTTTGAGTATTTCAAAGTAACTGTATATAGAAAACAAGTTTGTACTACAAAACTAGATCCGTTTAAAACTATATTTGCATAAATATCTTTTCATGCACAATATTAGCATAGTCACAAATCAACGAGAGTTGAACATACAACAAGCGTTTATTCATATCTTTGCTTGAATAAAGAGAACTATCTAATATTGTTTCGATGTGTAAAACTTGATCGCGATACCATATGAGCTTTGATTTGTGATATTCGAAGTTCCAGCACTTCTCTTTCCATGTTATCAATTGTGCGTGCATTGTGTCTTTTGCTTATCTCCATTTCGTGCCTGATCCCATAAATACATGCTCCACAGAGCAAAAAAATAATAATCCATATATACATAACCAAAAGATACTAAAGAGAAAGAAAAAAAAAGGGAGAGAAAAACAAAGAATTGAATTGTTTATTATTCAACTCTAAAAAGAGTCTAGCGCGTTCTATTTTTTAAAGACTTTCCAGAAGTCACTTTCTTTACGCGAGACAGAAATGAGCCAAATTTTGATGCATGAGAAGCGTGTCTTCTTTCCACAACAGGATCATCCATCACAGTTGGCGTACATGGACTTCCAACAATGGGTGGTTCATGAGATGATCCAGATGAGATAATGGAAGCCAGAAAGTCTTCTTCTATATCTATCGACAAAGGAGAAGGCATGAGTTTCTCTCTGCTATGATCATATTGAGGGTACATGATATGAGGCACGGAATCAACTCCGATTTCTTGCCATGATTTCACATTGGGTAGTTTTTTTGAGGGCGTACTATACAATTTAGGCGTTGGAGATGCGGATGGAAACACAACAGGTGACGGCGTATTCAATTGACGATGGTCATTCATGCTAAGAGGAATAATAATAATATAAAAAAGAAGGAAAAAGGAAAGAAAGGGATTTTATAGAATGGCCCAGCTTTTCTTTTATATCATATGAGATTTCATGATGTGTAAGGTAGTACTTGTATAGTCACACCATCACACACACAGATATAATCTTCTTTTTTTTTCAATATAAACGTCTTGTCGATCATATAAACAAAAAAAAAAAAGCAAACCATTATCACATGACTTTTCTCTCTCTCTTTTTTAAATGACCATTGTAGTGCAAGAAATGAGGTAGTATCTGCGTAAAATGGTACATGTATTCTCACAAGACTACTAGTTTACTTTATTAAGATTCTTCTTCAGGATAAATACCCCGAAGATTGTTGATAGCAGTGATTTGGTTCGGATATTCATGTCTATAGCTAACAAGAGTATCATGGTAATGACCTTCGATTGTTATATTGATAGGTGGAGTGCTGTCCTTTGAGTAAGGAATAGGGTAGCTATCAATATATGTAATGTTTCCTTTCGAGTCATCAATGATATCGCATGCAGAATCTGCCTTTGTATGGTTTCCACCAGTAGGATCGCAAGTCAAACTATAGAATTTTGGTTCAGGAAATCCGAGAATAGTGATAGTCAATGACACAAGTGGGGGTTTCGCAGTCAAGGCAAACGATAAAATAAAAGCAGAGATAAAGAAACCAACACGAAAGAACAAAGACATTGTTGACTGATTTTTAATAAAGGAAGCACTTACTATTTATACACACAACGTATTGCTAATTCAGACTATTCTTTGAGTGCACTGTGTTTACCCATGGAAGTCAAAATTTAAATAAATATGTACAGTATTGTCTTTAAAGCTACGGGTGCATATATAAACCCTAAATAGCCTTTTATTCTGATTGTATTTTGCTTAGATAATAAAAGGTGTTTGAAGGAGAATTGAGGTGTGCATTTACCTTTACAGAGGGAACATAAACAGAAAAAAAAAAAAACGGCGCATACATCTTCTAGATACTCAAGTCGTATGCAGACTATGCATAAAAATAGTTGAATAGGTTCAGTTACAAAAAAAGTATGTACGCTTATCACGAAACAAAGCTGTTGTTTACAAAAAAAGAAAAAAAAGCCAATCATCGACAGCATTCATCCCTACCGATTTTCAAGCTCAGTCAAGACCTTGAAAAGTATAGCTGGATTACACGCTTTGTTTTTGCTTTTGTATCGCGACATGTATTTGCCAATCACCATATTTCTATTAGTCTTGATTACGGAGTCGATCCTTTTCCTCGGCTATTCTTACATTACTTCTGCTGTAAGTTTTTGATCTGCTCAACACGACGATTCTTACATTGGTTAGACATATGATCTTTATGTCAAACTTACAAAAGACAGTCGAGTCATGAAGCAACAAAAGATGAAGAGAGACGCTCTTCAACTTAAAGCAGAACTCTCTCAAACAAGCTCGCAGGTAAACAAAAGTAAATAGATACAGATAATTGATTCACTTTTTTTCTTTAGGACGAATTTGCCAAGTGGGCCAAATTGAGACGAAAGTTGGATAAAGCAACTGCTGATTTAGAGAAACTTAGTAAGTGATACAAGGGCAAAAAAAAAAAAGAGAGAGAGAGAGAGAGAGAGAGAGAAAAGGCAAGCTAAACACCATGATAGGCTCAGAAATTGCTTTTTCCAAAACTGCTTTTGAGCTCAAAGTCAAATCAGTGCTTTGGTTTGTTGTTCATGGCTCGCAATTAGTCATGGTTATGTGGTTTAGAAAGAGCGCAGTGTTTTACCTTCCTCCTGGTTGGTTTGGACCTGCTCAACGTTTTCTTTCATGGCCATTTGCTCCTGCAGGTATGTGATAGCAATCAAAAAAATGAAAAAGAAAAAAGACTGATAAAATTTAAAGGCTCTGTCAGTGTAGCCGTTTGGTTTGCTGCCTGTAGAAGAATGATCAAGGCTTTGGCACTTACAGCTAATGATTTCATATTTACACCTGTTGCTGAAAAGAAAGTTGCAGCCAGCCAAGATTAATTAAACCGTACTTTTGATAAGAACAAAATAGAAGTGGTCTACATATCTTTAGAATTTAAGGTGTGTTTCTCTCTGATTTCAGCTTAAGAAAAAAAGGGGGGAAGGGGAGGGTATAAAGACAAAGAATTCATTTACTGTGCCTGATCTATGATCCATTTATCATAATGCATAAGGATGGTGACCAATTCTTTAATATCGTTGCAGTGTTTCAAAAAATGTAAGAATGTCAATCTTACGCTGTTCTTAAGCTGTTCTTAGGCTGTTCTTAGGCTTATTAAAACTATACATTCCTAGCTGCAAGGGAAATATCTTTGATGCCTAAAGGTACAATATGCAGTTTTAGAAACAAAAGAAACCATTTTTGTACTTTTTTTCATTCACTTTTGATCAAGTTGCCATGAAACTGACAAAGATATCCATAGTTACATTGCTGCCTATAGCGCTCTGTATTACCGTTCCTGAAGCAAACATCAGAATAGAGGTAAAAGAAGAACTTTATATAAATAACAGAGTGATTCATGCGTCATACATAGAAAGATATTGGACTAGAAGGACTGAATAGTTTAGGCCTTTTTTCAGAGCTTACAGTTGAGCAAGGACTGGCTCTTTTCTTTAAAGAAGCTCATAGGGTAGCCAATAAAGCTATTCAAAGTCATGCTGAAGCATTAGGCATAGAAGGAGGTCCTCATAATCTGTCTGAGCTATTTGAAAGCATATTTTCAAATGAAGCTATCAGTGCTGCTCAATCTGTCAATGTCACAGGCACAAATCCGTTTACCAGCTTGTTTGATCATCCCAAAAATGCTACAACAACTACTTCTTCTTCCCTTGCTAGCGGTTCATCTATGCTAACGACAGATTTATTTGCTATCCTGTTTGCTGATCTTGGAAATAGCGCAAATAATCAAATTTCTTCAACTGCTGGTAGCCCAACTATGTTCATCATGGATTCAATCGCCGGATTGGCCGGTAGTTTAGACAGACTTAGTAACATTACCAGCACTACTCTTTTAACTACCAACACTCCCATCCTAACGAATCCCCTTTTTGATTTACTGAATGGTATCACCAATGGTCTCGGTGGTCTGACAAACAATATTCTTGGAGAACTAGTTAATGCAACAGCCGGTCTATTGGGTGGTATTTTAGGGATAGACATGAAAAATGGTACTGGAGGCCTTGGGACTATTTTGGGTGGCGGTTTAAACAGTACCAATGCTACCAATACAGTTATTGAAGATATACTCAACACTACAAAGAGTGTTTTGGAAAGTACGTTAAATAATACCAGCATGGATAGCCCTTTTGGTGATTATGGAAGTGTCATTGGAGGTGCTGCAAATAACACAATCACCACTGTGAGTGATGTAATCGACACTGTATCTAGCGCTGTTGAGATTATCTTTAGCGATTCTGACGGAAATAAGTACAATGTACCTGTTATTACTTCTGCAAATGATTTAGATGACATGTTGAATGACGCTCTCAATTGCGTTGTAACTATTACAGATACCATATCGAACAATACAACCAGTTTGGAAAATGCTATTGGTAACCCATTCAGCCATACAATCGACCTTTCCAGCCCTGTAGACAGCGTTATTGAAGGTACCACTAAAACCTCTTTTTTTATTAGTCCCTTAGTTGTCCCTGCTCTGATCGCTTCTCTTTTGGGCCAAATTGCAAATAATGCAAACAATAGCATCCTAAATGCCAATACTCTAAAAGCTCTCACTGAATTTATTAATGGTATTATCAATAGTGCTCAAAATAGCTCTGTTCCTATCGTATCACTGATAGATGCCATTACCCAAGCCATGTCTAGGATGACTGGCAGTGAAAATCCGCTTGGCTCTTTTCTTCAAGACCTTGTAGCCTTTATATTTCAAAATCAAGCTGGTATTTTGTCCAATATTATACAATTTGGTAGCTTCTTTGAGCCAATCAGTCGTGCCATTCTCTCTTTGATTTCTGGTATTACTACTAGTTTCAATCCGCATGTTCAAGACACCCTTCACAACATTATTCTTGGTGTCATTGCCAGAGTTCTTGATGATGGTATCTTGAGTTTTCGTCTTCAAGATATTAGTGCTGAACATTTGCAAAAGACGTTTGTTGATACACTTGGTATCCAAAATTCCACAGAGCAAGCTTTTGAAATCGTGAATCGTATGGCGAGACATGCTCTCTTAGATCCTGTGGTATCGTCCATCGTAGGCATACCCACTGAAGATAACATGGCTAGAATCATTGTTATGCTTGCAAAGGCTCTTTCTGAACATGTGTCTGTTTCTATCGAATGACAATAAATAGCCTATGTATTAACACTAGTGAGACTATCATTTGTCATTATAGAGGCTACCAAAAAGCAGTGAATAACTCTCTTGTATCGAACATAAAACAGGAGAGTGCTGACTTATGCGGGTGACAAGCCTGCTATTTTTTTTTCTTTTTTTGCTCTTTCTTTGTGTTTGACATGAGTACTTTGCCTCGTTTACCTTCTATTCGAGAACTTATTAAACTCTATGGCCTTACTGCCAAGTCTCAGTTGAGTCAGAACTTTATTCTTGACAAGAACATTACAGGTAAACAAGATTGCGATGGTTCTCTTTGCTCACTCTGAGAATAGACAAAATTGTTCGAACCACCACTATGTCAGACAAGACACCTTTTGTTGTTGAAGTAGGTCCTGGTCCCGGTTTATTAACACGATCCATACTTGATTCAGGCGCTACACAAGTTATTGCTGTTGAAAAAGACGATCGTTTCATGCCAACGCTTCATGTAACTATTTCTTGATCGATCTATACAATGTTAATACTTGTCACCGATAGCAACTTTCAGAAGCATCTAGTGGTCGTTTTCAAGTGATTCAGGGCAACATGCTGACTATTGATCAACAAGCGATCGTGAATAAAATAGACGCTTGTCAAACAGACCATCCTGCTCATATCATTGGAAATTTGCCGTTTAATGTGGCGTCTCCTCTTTTGGTTCAATGGCTTCATCAACAAGTCAATCAGACAGGCTTGTTTGGACTAGACCATCCTGTCTGGATGACACTTATGTTTCAGAAAGAAGTAGGCGATGTAAGTTTTGTTGATCCTATCAAGCTCTTGTTACTTAACATTTTGAAAGAGAATCATTGCTCCAGTCTCTACATCGAAACGAGGCCGTTTAGCAGTGATGGCGCAAAGTATATGCCAAGTAAAAGAGGTGTATCATGTACCAGCGACCATCTTTGTACCCAAACCTAAAGTAGATGCTAGTGTTATTCAATTACGCCCAAAACCTTTCTTTACAGATGACATGTCTGGTAAGTATTCAACCACAACCACTTTATTATTCATACTGGTATAGGCACATACTGTACATTAGAAAACATACTTCGTTATTATTTTACAAAGCGAAGAAAAACAATGGGACACATTACACATCGCCTTGCTAAAGAAGTAAAAGGTGTTTATCCCCTTTTAGACGAAATAGAATCATTTATAGAATTTAAAGCAAGACCTGAAGATGTCTCCACGACCAGTTTCTGTCAACTAGCTGCATTATTGCATAAGCATCACTTATTGGGCAGTCACCATGCATAATATCATTATCTCGAGTCCTTTATTTTTTTTTCTCTTTTCTCAATAAAGATGAGTTACCCTTACTCATTACCTACCACAGGCACATTGTCTTTTGTAGACTATTTAGAGACAGCTTCACCTTACTCAACAGAGATATCAGATGCTACTGCTCAAAGAGGTAGACTAAGAACAGTGTTAAAAGAACTCAAGAAAGAAAGTCCATCAGCACGCGACTATCAAGTCTTAATCAATGTAAGCAATCCAATCATCTGCTTGTTTAACACTATTGCTTTATTAGATAATAGAGGAATACTTACCCTATTTAGTGGGTATTGTCAACTGTCTTGATGCCAATGAACTCGTTTTAAAGAAGAGCATAGGTAATCAGTTACACACACACACACACACACATGTATATACTCATGATACCCAAGAGACCTCTTGGCGATCCACCTTGAGTGATCATTTTATTCACACAGGTAGTAATGCGCCTCGTATTACCTGCAGCGATATACAATATGAACTTATTTTTGTCTTGATGACTTATGCTTATGCTTGTTCTTTACAAGCCAATGATTTGTTGAAGCAATCCAATTATAACAAGGCTGCCGATACCTTGAATACAGCTGCCAGTGTCTTTCATTTTGTAGCCAATGATGTGATACCTACTTGGAAACAATCGCCTGCCAATCGACCTATTGAAACAATTCCTGAATTCTCTGTAGCATTATCCAAGTAAGTCAACCCCTCCTTTTTTTTTCTTTACCCAATACTCATAGGGAACAGAATGGCATTAGCAGATGCTCAATCTGTAGCTATCCATAAAGCATTAGCCACTGGCAGTATATCCAAATCTTTAATTGCCAAATTGTATATGGGCATTACAGGACAGTATGAAATGGCGTTTGGTTTAATATCTTCTATTAATGGTACACAAGATGTCTCGAATGAGTTGAAAAAGTATTTGTCAGATGGTACTTTATTCTACAAGGTAAAGAAGAAACCTCTAATGTTGTCTAATACGATACCATAGGCAATGGCAAAGAAATACTTGGCTATGGATGCCAATGATAATTCGTAAGTAAGAAACCAAAAAAAAAAAAAGAAGAAACATGATTGAACATAAACAACAAGTAAAATGGGTCAAGCTGTTGGATTTGCTAGAGATTCTAAAACTGATTTACGCTCCATTCAACATGCAAGTTTATCTAAAGCTCATATTCGAAAATCAGCTGTGGCTGCAAGGGCTGCTAAAGAAGAAGAAGCAGTAACAGAATTGCTTTCAAAATATACCATGATTAATGATACAGTAAGTTGTATTCTGTTTGATCATAGACTGATGATGCTGATGATGATGATTATAAGGTCTCGTATGATCCTATACCATCCAGACAAGAGCTCTTAAAGTTAATACCTGGTGGAAGAGGTGTGTTGGAATTAAAACAGTATAGTCTGCCTAATCCAGTATTTGGTCCTTCCTTTACTCAAAAAGAAAAGTCTTATTTGTTAGAAGGTCGTTATTTTTAATAAAAGGAGGCTAATGGGACAAGTAATGCCACATAAATAATCCCCAACCATAGACTATGCCTATAGCACAATATAAACTTGTCATCATCAGTGGCAAAAATTCTAATCTGTCTGAGCCAAAGATCATGTCATGAAGACATCCTGTATAGGCTTGAAGAAAGAATAAGCCAATCACATAGTATTGCTCCACATTGTACAACAAGTGTTTCAATGGTCTATCAAAAGATGAGTCTATAGGATAGAGAGTGTATCTAACTTACGTATTGACACTATAAGCAAGACCAGGAAGAACAGCACAGAACCACAATAAGGTCATGGCAATTTTAATAGGTGTTTCTATTGTAGAGACTAAGAAACTTGGTTCATACATAACTTGGTCTTACCTGTAGCATGGAAGAGCAAAGGATACAAAGAAAAGATACCAGAAGCGCTCAAAATCACAAATACACGTAGATGCACCTTACTGTAAGCAGCCATTAAGCTAAACATAGAGTTAGCAAAGTCAAATTACCTCAAAAGAGACTTTACCCATAAGGAATCAAGACAATCATGATGGCTTTTTCATGGACATGCCATCCAAATAAATAAGACGCAAATCCACAAAGTGTCAATGAGGCTAAGAAGTTGTCAAATGTAGGCTTTCTCCATAACTTTTGCAGTACAATCTATGCCCTTTGTCATGAATACCTTAGATTGTTGATAATCCAAATACAAACCATTTGAACCAAGACAGTGATTATCATGGTATGAATAGCTTCCACAGTAGGTAGGACAGCAAACTGTGTATCACCCACATACCCTCTTGTCATAGAAGTAATGGCTTCTTGATTTAATGACCATCCAAACCGTTTCCCAAAAATGATCAAAACACGATCCAGACCAGCATAAAGTGCCCAAAAGTTAGGTGCCCAGTAAGCATGACAAAGACCACGCGTGAAAGGGAACAAACGACCAAGAAGCTGAGGTATTTGGCCAAGATAGACAAAAGGACCAAATGAAATTACAAAAATACAAACGACTGTACTACCCAACACTACAAGCCTTCTCAAGGAAAATGTGTGGTGTATACCTTCTTTCTTCTTGTTTGTCTCGGGTACAAAACAATAGACTTTAAGCAGATAAACAAAATAAGCAGGTGCCATGTAGAGATAGATATGCTTAAAATTAAGCAAGATACTGAATAGAGCGCCCGATCTCAGCAAGTTGTTCTATGCATAATAAATATATGTATCTTTCCAGGGTTGAATATGGTGCTTACTCTTTTTGCTTCTACAATAGACAAGATCAAGATACCATACAGTAAACCATTGTATTGGAAATGAATATGATCTACAATAATAAGGCCTGGATGCATAAACAAGGATCCAACAATCATCCAATTGACATATTTGTTGCCAAAATAGCGGGCATATCTGTCTACAGATCAATATCAAAATTCATGTCTGTCTTTTACCTCACTAGTGCCCAATACAAGACAAGTTCACTTGCAATCACTGTTAGCCGTTGAAACAAAATGGTCTGTGTGCTTTCATAACCGAGATTCTCAATTTTGACCATGTTTGGATCCACAAGAGCACCCATTACACTCAGACACTTTTCAAACCATGCAAAGAAAGGTGGATAGTCTAATGTCCATTCGGATGTATTCTATATTCAACGTTATTATGTCTATTTCGATTGATTGTCACTTGCCTCAATGTACCATTGGCTGATGGGCAAACTATGTGTAATAGCTAGCCAATTACGATGGACTTCAAAATCAGTAGAACGACTAACAAGTGTCCTAAGTAATCATATAAATACAAATAGTAACATACTAGGCAGGTATTAGCAATAGCTTGATAAGTGTGCTAACAATAAGCAAGTTGCGCATAGTAGGCAAAACACGTCAAGACTTGATAGAAAAAAAAAAGGGACGCATAATGGGAATCAAAAACGTGTTATTTATATTTTGGAAAACCCTCTCACTTTTCTCCTAATCACATTGAACAATAAACAACATTTTAACTGCCATAGACTCACAAAAGTGCTTTGAATCTTACAAGTATGGGCAAATACGCAGTAGAAACTTTTGTTGCTAAGACGGGTAGAACATTTAGTGTCCCTGAATCAACAGTGTGAGTAGTTAATAATAGATGAACGGGGTACTGCTCTTCCCAAGACATCTTCTGGAAGACCCAAGCAGATCAGCGACAGCAATTGGAACGCGATTTGTTTGAACGTTCGCCGCGATCTTCAAGAGACGATCCGCGATCGTTTTCACAGAACAAGTAAAGCTAGTGTCGGCGTTTCGTTCAACACCTTCCGCCAGGCACCGCTGATCTGGGCTTCCATTTCTACAGTGCTGTCTTGAAGCTCAACCTCACGAAGGAGTACAAGGATAGACGACTTATTTGGGCTAAAGACAAGGCTGATTGAGGCTTTAATCAGTGGAATAAGGCCATTGGGTTTGATGAAGCTAAGTTTCAGCTTCGAAGCAACTGAAAAGGCAGCCCAAATGCTCCATATGCCTGACGAAAGAGAGCTACGACCCAAAAAGACTTTATCTACCAAGAAGACAACGCCTCATGTCATACGAGTGCACGTATGTCAAGTTCTATGAGTCAAAGAGTATGATTGCGACTTTTGAATTTTGACCCGTCCAGAGCCTTGATCTTAACCCAATTGAAAACATTTGGTCATGCTTGAAACTTCATATACACAAGCGCGAGAGTGACATCAACAATTAGAACAGGTACTGAAGTGTGAATGGGAACACATTGATCCTCAATACCTTCATGCGCTTGTTTCAAGTATGCTCAGTAGATATGCAGCTATTATGAAGGCTAGTGGCACCAAGTTGAAGTGCTCAATAATGGTGGCCAATGGTACTACAAATAAACACTAGTTTCAAGGTCAATTTGACTGATTGGAAGTTATCAAGTCACACTATAAAAAGGAAGAAGTATCAACAAAAGCAAGCGAATATTTAGAGACAACCATTTAGAAAAACCACCAATAGCATTAGATAAGAAGCTTATGCAGTTTTTTTTTTTCATTAAAATTAAGAATTTTTTTGGCCAATCAAAATGCTTTTAACTCATTCAAGATTTTTGCGATCATTTCAAAATATGCATAAGGCTTGTTCTCTGGTAATAACGATCATTTTGATATAAAAGAGGTCAGGATGAACTGAGTTAAGAAAAAAGGTCAGGATGAAGCCAGGATGAAGCTACAATTGAATCATTTATATTGAAGTTTTTGTATGCGTTATTGGAATACCTCACTAGGATTTTTTCTCTGAAAGATTTGTATTGCTCTTCAGAAAATTTGATCCACCCCCAAATAATTTGAAATGATTGCAAAAATCTTGAATGAGTTAAAAGCATGGTTGCCTTATAATACAGTATTTCTACTTTGAATTCAGACGATGTTAGTTTTTTTCTGGACGAATCAAAATTAATTTCCAGATGGAAATTAAACTGAAAGAGAAGAATTATTAGAGAAGGTACAATAGCATGTTAGATGATTTTACCTATAACAATCTTAATTCCCAAAGGAAATACCGTGTTCATTACGGCGATTATTTCTTTTCTTTTTAATTTCTCTTGAATCGTTCTGGACGGCCTTCACCCTTCCAAATTGACTTAGCAATGTTCATCATATTCAAACTAGCGTTGATGTCACGCTGCCATAATGTTCTGCATGTCTTGCAAACGAGAACACTATTACCGTGGGCACCAATAATACCACCCAAAACCCTACTTTCACATTTGGAACATATTTAGGACGTCAAATATTCATCAATGTCCACAACGAGTAAGTCACCAGTCCTCTCTCTTCTTTTCAACGTTCTGTATAGAGGACCAGTGACACCAGTCCGGACCGTTTTTATCTTCACATGGTTCTTCCCAAACATGCCACTACCAGATACTATCAGTGGTACCTTCTGTTTGTACTGAAAGAAATTGCTTTCTCTAAGTATCATGAACTTATGACTATAAAAATTATCGTAGCCATGCACAAGTAACTTTTTACCTTGTTTTTGTTGTTTTCGGTGCCATTTTTCTCTTTCCTTTATCCTTCTTTCCGGACTTATTCCCCTTCTTCTTCCGCTTCCCTTTGTTCTTTGCTCTTTTTCGTTTGTTTCCTCTTGACTTCTTGTTGTATTTCTTGGTACCATCTAAAAACATTTTCACCATTCGCTCCGGTGCTCGTTGACGACCCTGGTATAAGAAAAAGGTTTCTTTTGCAGTTTCTTGATTGTAAAAACTGAAAATACGACCAATGTTTTCGAGCATATATACAGTGATTCATTGGCAGTCTTATTGGTAGGTATATTTGTTTCAATCGTCTTAATACCGCATGCTTTCTTTTTCCTCTCTTGCTCTGCTGAGAATTTTGTAGAGCCTGTCAAGTGGTAATATTCCTTGATGGAACATTGTCTGAAATCGTTAATATTACCACTTGAACCAGCAAAAACAGTTAAAAACCTTTTTCTTCCTGGATCTACGGCTATTGGTAAATAGTGGCTGTCAACTTCATGCTGCTCAAAACCATCCAGGATCAGATCAACTTGATTGATTTGCTTGGTTAAACGTTTTTCTGTGATTGTTCGTTTGTTAAAAACAAAATCAACAGAAAAACCGTCTGATCTGATCAGGTTACCAAAGAGCCTCTTATTTGTTCCAGTGGGTAATAAAGATTCAATCCTAATAATAAACATATTTTAAATGACTATTATATAAAAACATTTTTTTACAACTATGTACTTACGATTTGATTCTAAGCGGTTTAAAATCAAATACCTTGTAAAATAAATGCAGCTGATCATTATACCCTCTGGGGAGTGGTTCACCAGGAAGAAATGCTGCTAATGCATTGACCGAAATTATCACTGATCGCCAATGGCATGATGATGAAGGGAATACATTGAACAGTCTTGGTAAAGGAAGTCTTCTAACGTCAAACGCTTTATGGGATTGATGTTCCCTTTCAAAGACAGCCAGTATATGAAACAACAGAGGAAAAAAAGAGCCAGGGTTATCAGCTAATGATTTTATACTAACTCTAGCATTGAGTTTGTTTTTAAGTGGCAGGCATAGTTCATCAATTCTTCGTTTGACCATAGGGTCTTCAAGTGATTTCTGTTCAGGCCACACCGCTTCACCTTGGCATACATATTGATATCCATATTTTATAACAATATCATCGACGTCCTTCGGAGCCATGGACTATATACATAATATTTAAGTATTTAGAGTAAATGGATGTGATTATTAGCTCTTACAACAAACATAATTGAATTTGATGTTGCAAAAATCCTCTCAATATATTTTCAAGCCTTTCTACAACTGCATTCTCGTAGGCGGTTGCCAGCTCCTTGCAGGCCTCAGCGATGCACTGGCTAGCTCCTCCAATCAAATATTCATTAAAAGTGGCATTAGGATTTCCAGCTTTAAAGTTATCTCATTCTTGTAAAAAAAATTGTGACAGAAGCTTGGTGTTTTTAGGTTCTCTATTGTTCACCAGTTGGCAAACAGGATACCAAAAATGTTGCCGAAAGATATCATCAGATACGGATTCATTTGGGGTTTTCGAAAGATACAAGTTCACAAAAAGTTTGGCTCTAAACACTATCTCTCTTACAGCGCTACAACACGAGGTTATTTTCTGCTTCAATATGTTTTGATATTCTTCCTTGACACAATTTTGAAAAGGTAATTTACGAGCGTAAACAGTGTAATTTGGCCCAAGATTCTAAAGCATAGTATTTGACTTACTCGTAATGTAAAATGAGTAGAAGAGTGGCCGGAGAGTTCACACTTCTTGCATATTACCCCCCGGATTAACTTCAGCTTGATTCCTTTGACGTTTTGCTGCTCTTTTTGTTTTTTTCAGTATTTCGGGCTGCTTTCTCTTTCTTTTTCTGGTACCAACTATTAGATAGGTTTAGTGACCAATATGGCCATATCAATTGAACACTTAATGATTATACCTTCGTGGCCAGTTTCTTGAGTATATAATTGACATTTGTAGAATCTCTTTGACCAGTGGCCTTTTTTACCACAGTCCAAACATGTTGCATCTAAATCGAGTGATATTGTCAGCTAGACTTTTACTGCACGAAAAGCTACTTGCATACCTTCAGATTCGTTTTTTTCTATTCGATTTGTATAAACAGATAGTTTTTTTAGGAATATAGTTGTACGATGCATGATAGATTTGGTATATCAAAATAAAGAAAAAGGAAAGCTCATAAAAATCAGACTGTCCCATATCATTGACACGGGTATTGACAGCATTTTTTGAAACTCATTATATCAGTCCCTCCTATCCATACCAAGAGTTGTTGCCCGTATTCTGTCGTTTAAAGATGAGCCAGACCTATTGCTAAGGGTTGGAGCAGATGGAAAACTTAATTTTTCTTTAAATTAGATGAACCTCGTTAAAAAAACATTATAACAGACAAGTCAATCTAAATATTGTTGGTGATCTGGTATAAATTACTTTAAATAAAAAAAAGTATATTATCACAAATAAATCTTTTCTCATAACAAGAACATTTGTCATATATTATTATTATTATTATTATGCCAGCTAGTTATAGTTTGATAGCAATAAAACTGAGTTCATTCTAAACAATGATATAGCTGAATCAACATTTACACTCCTACGGAATAGAGTCATATAATCCAGGAACCAGTAAACAGATTTCATCTATGAATGATAAATAACTGTAAAGATGGTTCGCAAAGTATATTTTATTGAAAAAGTCAATACTCTTGTTCCATCTAATATAACCTTCAGCTCATCAAGTCCTATCTCAGGTTACATCTAAGGACATAATCCAAATCATATATAAACCTAGAATATAAAAAATCTCTCTCGAACTTTTACCTTTATAAACATTTATAAACGGTCTCAAAGTACTTTCTACACGTCTCTTTATTTTTTTATAATTTCTATATTCAATTTTTTTATTTAGAAAGTCCCAAAACACCACAATAATCAGTCATTTTGATATTGCTTCTCTAACAATTGATTTCCCTTTACAGTTAAATGTCTAATTGTAAACTGTCATTCATTCAAAAAGCTAATTTTGATTCGGTCAGAAAAAAAACTCGCATCGTCTGAATTTGAAGCGTAAAAACAGTATTCAAATTGAAGCTCAGTATGCATGGCTGTCAGTTTATAAGGATCAACACTGCTTTGAAATAATAATCGCATATGCTTTGGTTATCTAGTTGAGATTCTACAAGTCTCATTTAGATGTCAAACCTTTACAGAGTGTACTTTTGTCTCAAACTCGCTTACACACACACACGCTCTCTCTGTCTCTGACCATTTTGTTGGCTTGGAAGAGAAGCAAGTTTTCCTTAGCAAAATAAGCCAATTATATTGACCAAAGCGAATTAACTTTCCTGAAAAGTGAACTTTGGAGCTATTATACACATGTATTGGGCTCAACACGCGCTTAGGTTACACATCTTTTGATAGGCTGTATAATTAAAATGCAATTAAAAGCTTATTTTATGCCAAGTTTACCTTTTCTTCATCCTGTCTATGTTTGTCATTTTAAACAAGAGACTATTTCATGTTAACTGAAGCAATATGTATTTTACTAAATGTATCTTGACAGGCTTCTTTTATCATTGGTCATGCAATCATTCGTAAAACGTAGCAAGTCGTACAGTTGCTTGTTTCGCCGCTTCAAAGAACGAATAACAATAAACATGATTTTCTTTTTGTTTTTTTCTTTATCGTCATGGTAGACTATCAACAAGAAATAACAGATTTGCTAGCATATTGCCAAAATGAATGGGTGAATTTGGAAATTATGACTAAACAAAAGAAATCAACGCCCTCTATACAACTTGCTGCACAAGATCTACGTGAAGGAATCAAGCAACTAGTTCAACTTCAAGACAATCTTGACGAAATCGAGCATGTTGTTGACAATAAAGAATGGAGTAAACGAGCAGATATTATCTTATACGATGTAAAGACAAAACTACAGCATGCTACTCACTGTAAGTTACAAGTTGTCTATTTATTATTTATTCAGGTTTGGGATAGTAACTACCAATATTAAACCAATGACAAGTCAGTCCTCACCGTTGAGACTATCAAATACATTCAAGAAGGCAAATGAAAGCATTTCGGACATCAAAGAAGAAGACGAGGAAGAAGAAGACGACGACGAGTTTTTGGATGCTTCTGATCAAGCCAATGTACCTGAAAGAAGCAGTAAACTACTCTTGAAAATTGAACCAGAAGCATCAATTGATGTAATGACATCACCTTCACCTATCTCGAATCAACAAAAGGAATCTTCTCGACCCACTTTTGGTCGACGATCTGTGATTGTAAGTTGATTTGTTATTCTCGGTATATAATAACACAGGACGATAGTTAACTGAAGATACAAATCTTGAAAAAAAGCCCAAAACAAGCTTATTTCCTTTACTGAAAGGCCTAAGAACGTCTCAGTCTACACCTGTAAATTACAGTGCACCTGTTCATATTAATTTTTTCAAAGACGACAATGTGCAGAAAGATGCTAAAGATTTTATATTTGCCACAGATGCCATTGTTGATCATCCTTTGCGAATAGGTGTTGGATATGGTAGTTATATCTGTTATAGTTGTACCATTTTAAGCGACAAGGTAAGTATTGCGTTTAAATGTGTGATAAACTGATCATGAATATAGGGCGCACCTATTACAGTCAGAAAGCGATATTCTGATTTTGTTGATTTAAGAGAAGAATTGGTTAAACAACATCCCACATTAAAAAGAAGCATACCAAAATTACCGCCCAAAAAAGTCGTTGGTAAATTTACCCCATCTTTTGTTGAACAGCGTAGAAAAGACTTGGAATATTTTTTTAAGTATGTTGTATTACATCCAACACTAGGTGCAAGTCCGATTGTTAGACATTGGATTGCACCTTGATCAATAAAGATGTGTCTTTTTAGAATATAAAGCTTGAAAAATTAAAAGCCAAGTTCTTGCAATATATATATATATATATATATACTGTTTTGAAGATAATAAAGATATTTTCAGTGTCATGCTATTTGGCAAAGTTTGCAGATAGCAATTGTCAGTCTCTATAAATATCAACTCTATGTAAGCGTGGGTTAAAAGTTTTTTTTTTTCTATTGAGACAAAGAAGATAAATCTTCATTTTCGACACTTTACAGAAAGAGATATTATCATTCAGCTCGCTCTACAACGTTTATGAAATTGGTTTACCGTCATCAATATATCAATGCCAAACATACTTCGTAACTTGTAAAATTTGATCATTTTGGTCTTTTGACCAAAGGGTACTAGTCATGAAAATTGCTTGTTTTGACAACTCTTTATCTTCTTTTGTACTGCCAATGGAAAGGAATAAAACCATACAGAATCCTCATAATTACTCTTTCACAAATTTGGCTTGCTCATATGAGATTTATCTTTGACAAGACCCTTTCATTGTACCCACAGCCATATTAGCAAGCATCCGACTCAATGTACGTCAGACCATTGAAGAGGATCAATGCCATTCGATCCTGTAACTTTTTTTTTCTATATATTTTATTTTAGCTTAGTTATTTTGTTTAGTATATTTCGTTTTATTTTATTAACTTTCATTTTAATTGCACCCGCCTCTTCACTTTGACCATTACTCTTAGTGTATGCGGCTCAATCAATAAACACATTTTAAAGAAATCTTCTTTTTAGCGCTACAAGAAGAAAAATGGAGTTATCGACAAGCTTAAATACTCAAAGTGTGTGCTAAAAGCTCTAGTTTTTGGTGAATGTGTTTGCATGCTGACCATACTATAAAAATGATGAGATATGAACAAAAAACCTTATTAGCATTTTTGTCTATTTACTCAGTATTTTAGCAGCAACTTTGCTGTGTATTTTACATCAATGGACTTACAAAGCCAAGATTTACAGCTTTTGCTACTGCACTAAAGCCAAATAACGACATCTTTATATAGTTCTAAGCAAAAGCCCGATTTTTATTGTGGCGGGAAGGATTGGAGTTGCCTTTTATTTCAATATCTGCAGGATAGCCATCTGATATGCCCTATGCTCATTTGCCCCCCCCTTTGGGGGACTCCAATGATCCCTCAGGCTAGAACACTGTGGTATCGTGTGCTTCACAAGAAACTGTCCACTGCGTCCGAACTTTTTAAGATTGGTACTGTCTCTACTCCTGTCTGCCGTCTGTGCAAATCACAACCGGAATCGTATGATCATTTCATAGCCCACTGCTCTACCAAGTGGAGTGTTTGGTTGGAAATACTGAACTGCTACTACCCTCTGGTATACTTTATTCCTTCCTCCCTCCACAAGATCCTCACTCTTCAAGCCTTCCCCCTGTCATTACAAACCGCTCCAAGCTTTTATTCATAGTTGCGATAGCTCAATGGAACATCTGGAAATCCTATTGAAACCTGATTCTCAACCAGGTTGCTTTTGAACATTCTTGTATCATTTCAGATACAATTTACCAGGTAGCCTTAGCTACAAAAAACCACTCCTTGCTAACCCTGACCATTGTATGATCTTTACTTCGTCTTTCTTTACTCCTGTTTTTCGACGTCCCACCTCTCTGCGATGTGTGACTAATCAATAATATTGTAAATAAAATCCAACTACAAAAAAAAATTTGTCCCCCTCTCCCATTTATATTATAAAATGCCTATTTTTCTATTTTTCTATATTCTATGACACTCTAAATAGCACAAGATGCTTTAAATAGATTCATTGTCGACAAGTTTTATATGATGTCAAGAGCAAAAATGCTCGAAACACAGCTCAATGAGGCCAACCTTTGATGCGACATTGCTCGACAACTAAATCATCGAAACAGTCCGTTTTTTTATTATTATTAAAGACATGCTCTTTTGATTCCAAAAATCAAACGGTATCATTGGTCTGGCAGTTGGGTAAGATTCATTTTTTCTTGACCTATGGAGGATTCCAAGAGCTTTTGAAGATGAAAAAAAAAGAAAAACTCATCAAAATTTTTTAGAATGTCAGGTTGACCCCCCAACGTAGATTTGATCCAACTGATGTGAGCTGAAGCCGTTTATGGGTATCTCTCGTGAAAAAGAAAACGGGTCTACTGAGACGAAAAAGCCGAGTCCATTTGAACATTGCCTTTAAATCTACATTCAAAGCACGTTGCACATTGTAGCTAGTAGAAAAGAGTTTCTTTTCACCAAGTATTTAATATTGAGTAAGTATCTGGCTCTACGTCGCTCAATATGCAAAATATAAATTGCCATATAATTACAACTCTAGTTTGGTTGCTGACTTTTCCTACAGTAAAAGATACATTCAGCTCAAAAGGTACATTGTCATTAGCATGGCTTAGCCAAAATCAATGGTATGTTGTTTTGATAAAAATACCAATCATGAAAGCACATGTATACACCTAAATTAGAGTATTCTTTCTTATCATTACATGCCATTTGGATTATTTTATTGAGATATATATATATATATATATATATATATACATATATATATATATAAACATCTACAAGATCGACAACCAACGCATCTGATAGACTATAAAGACGCAAGTCTAACATGTAATTATGTTTGGAGTCACAACACGTTCAAAATCAGAGTAAATCTACCTCAGACACAAAGCTTTAAGATTGGAAATCATTCAAGGCCTATTACTCATGATCAGACACCATTTAATAGCAAGAAATAGCATGGATGAGTAGTATAGTAAAAAAAAATATGCATCTTAGATTTTTAAAATTAATTTGCTCCTTACCGTAATGGATTTATGAAAACAGAAAAACCAAAAAAAAAAAAGTTAGTCTTTTGACCCTTTTTTTTGACAATATATGCAAAATTTATGCAAAATTTATGCAAAATTTATGCAAAATTTATTAATTTTTTTGACAACATTTTTAACAACATTTTTCTTTTTTTTTTAGTTCTTTTAAAATCAAAGACACTACAGCATAAGTGATGGAAGAGTTATGCATTCAGAAATGGAGAAAAATGCAACCGGTTACGCTGCAGTGAGAGTGTATCTCTTTTGCCTAAAAATGTTTATTTTCTAGAAATGTTTTTCTGTTGGCACAAATAGCATAGTTGCACATTGGTATTGATTTCTTCAGACTTATAGTTAAAGTTTATTAATTTATTGATCTTATAGAAAAGGTCCTTTTGAGCACATGGTTCAATGTGGCCTTTGACTGATCGGACTTGATCAATTCATAAGAATGACTATACTAAGCTAAAAATATCTTAAGAGAACAAGGGAAGAAAAGGGTTAGAGAGGAGAGCGTCAATCTAATGGTATGTTTGGATGCTTGTTTGTGACCTGAGAAGAAATAGAAACATTTGGTTGGATGTTAGAAGGAGTAGATTATTTGTGATAGCATGTTACATAGAGGTGATTTGGGATGAAAGCGAATACATAAATGTTCATATGCTACTCCAATAAAGTACAGAGCGAGCAGTCTTGAGCGTTTTTATGAGGAAACAATCTGCAAATCTCTGAAAGACAAAGAGCTTGGTCAAGAACACTTTTGCATTCTCTAAAGCCACCTTGAGCAGTATTTAAGAACGATACTTTACCTCGGAGAAGTTCTTTGATGCATGCTTTGAGCGTTTTCTCTTCTGGAACTAGTAGTCAGGCTAGTTAGGTAGTAATTGACTGAATCAGTTAAGTTTCCTTTCTTACGAATTGGGACTACTTGTGCTACTCGTCAACAGTGAGGTGTGTATGGCCAACACCAACATAGATCAAAAATATGGAAAATCAGGAGATCACTAAAATCTGTGATATATATACAGAAACTAAAGCCAGAGCCATGAGAAAAAATTACGATAAGAGCCGTAGATGTCAGGAACTTCTCATGAATGTAATGGATCTACAAAAAAAAAAAAAAAAAAAAAAAAAAAAAAACGTATTCAAAAGTCTGCCAACATTTATGCCGACATGGTAGGTATGCCATTTGTGTACTCAAAAGAAATATTCTATAGATAAAATAGAAACTACTACTCTAAAGTAAAAATAGAATGTTTTTTGTAATAAAAAAATATAAAAAGTAGAAAATTTCTAGATTTTCTGTTTTAAATTTTAAAAAAAGAGCTCGTTTTTTCAATTTTTCTGTTTTAGAATAAAAACGAACCTACCAACCAGTAGTCTCTTCTTTAAAATAAAACAGTAGTGTTACTATCTGGTAGATTCGTTTTATATCTTAGAACAGAAAAATTGAAAAACAAGCTTTTTTTAAATTTTAAACAAAAAAAAAATTGAAAAACCTACTTCTTTTATCATTCCAAAAAATTCTTTTGATTTATTCTACAAGAATAGTTTTATTTTAAAATGGCAGTTTTTATTATTTTTCAAAAAATATTTTTTGAGTACACAATTGGCATACTTGTAATTTCGGTATACCTGTTGATATTTTTATTATTTTTGAAAATGTTTTTTTTTCTTTTTCTTTTTTTGTAAGCGTATCACACGGATCATGAAGGCCTGAGATCTACGAGTATTTCTATACTTTTTTTATTGCTCTAGCTAACTTTTTCGTAGAGTTATTGCAATCTTTGGGAAGAGGCTTTGAACACTAAAATTTATGCTTGGACCAGAAAAATAGAATAAGAAAGGTATGGCTCAGCATCTAAGCTTACTCAGCCAACGGGCGACACTGCTCTCAAAGCTGTTAGTTCTTCCTTTTTCTATGAGATCGGGCTCGAGAGTCAACTACACCCTTCCCTTAAATAGATTTTAGCAAATTCTAGTCAAGCAAGTAGCAGTTAGAAACCTTATTTGGAAAGCAACTGTCAGCCATCTGTAACGTCTTCACCTCCAAATGACAACACCAGTAATCTGAACTCTTTCTTAAATGATTTTGATCATCAGTTTCTTGAACAAGTTCACTCTTACAGCAGAATGATTGCTACGACCATAGCAACCATAACAACCATAATAGCGGCTATAGCGATCATACACCACAGAGTAAGCGATTACATTTTTCTTCCGTCCCTTACGCTGTAGCGATAGACCTACAAAAGAGATAGCTAGAGCGATAAAAAAACCTATGTAAAAACTCGTAAGCCTCAGGCATACGTGACCAGTATGAAGGACTTGCAAAAAAAAAAAAAAAAAAAAAAAAAAAGCATTTTCAATAATAAAAATACTAACAGTTATGCCGAAATTAAATATGCCATTTGTGTACTCAAAAAAAAATTTTTGAAAAATAATAAAACCACTATTCTAAAGTAAAACCACTACTGTAAATTAAATCAAGAATATTTTCTGCAATGACAAAAAATATAAAAAGTAGAGAATTTCTAGTTCTTCCGCTTGAATTAAAAAAAAAGCTTGTTTTTGGATTTCTCTGTTTTGAATAAAAACCGAATCTACCAACCAGTAATCTCTTCTTTTAACTAAAACAGTAAGATTATCATCCGGTAGATTCGTTTTTTATTTTAGAACAGAAAAATTGAAAACAAGCTTCTTTTAAAATTTTAAGCAGAAAAATTGGAAAATTTACTTCTTTTTTATTTTTTGTCATTGCAGAAAATACTCTTGATTTAATTTACAGTAGTGGTTTTACTTTAGAATAGTGGTTTTTATTATTTTTCAAAAAATTTTTTTGAGTACACAAATGGCATATTTGTAATTTCGGCATAACTGTTAGTTTTTTTTTTTTTTTTTTTTTTTTTTTTTTTTTTTTTTGGTGAATTCATTACACTCATCGAAAAGTAAGCTACGGTCGTATACCATAGAAAGCACTCGATCTCGTGCGATTGCCGCAGTTACTCAGAAACCACCACCGGATGGTTTATGGGCGCAGGATATGCCGTCATTGGTATTCCTTCTGGTCCCTCAGAATCAACAGACAACCTCAAGTATCAGCCTTTGGAGCATAACATTCGTTGGTGCGAAAGCGAAAGCCAAATATTCCACGCAACCTGGAACAACATGCCCACTTGGTGCAGGTATTGCCACCAAACTGGACACACAAAATTTGAATGTGAGAAGTCGAAAGCTAGAATTATATGTTATGCGTGCCATCAATTAGGACACCGCTCGTTTGAATGTCCTAGAAAC